>NC_142929.1:157672972-157680472 GCF_046866305.1 Octopus bimaculoides | reverse complement strand
GTTCCTGGATATTTATCTTGTTAAATGTATTTAACTATACGTGTATGACTTTGCATCTATGAATGTGTATGTGTGTGTGTGTGTCTAAGTAGATTTGTCTGTGTAAATACAACGCTTATGAAAATTTGTGTAAACATATATGTATATATGTGTATACGTGTGTATATATGTTTCTAAACGTGTGTGTGCGCGCGTGTGTGTGCGCGCGTGTGTGTGTACGTGTGTGTGTGTGTGTGTGTGTGTGTGTGTGTACGTGTGTGTGTGTGTGTGTGCGTGTGTGTGTACGTGTGTGTATGTGTGTGTGTGAATATATAAATGTGTCTTGTTAAATGCCAAATTGTCCTCCATGTTTGCGTTTAGTGTAAATTCTCCTTTCGTGTTGTTGCCTCGAAGCCAAGAATCTATAATTTGGTATTTAACTTTCCAGAAGTTTAGCCACAGAATCTCAATATTCAGGTACAAAATATTTAACTTTTAAGCGTAGTAAATTTAACTGCAATATTCAGTTTAACAGTAGGAATATTGAATAGTTCATATGAAATAGTGCTTTGACTAAACTCACACAAGTCCATAGACAACACACACAATGTATGTATAAATATATATATATATATATTATATTATATTATATTAATACTCTTTACTCTTTTACTTGTTTCAGTCATTTGACTGCGACCATGCTGAAGCACCGCCTTTAGTCGAGCAAATCGACCCCAGGACTTATTGTTTGTAAACCTAGTACTTATTCTATCGGTCTCTTTTGCCGAACCGCTAAGTTACGGGGACGTAAACACACCAGCATCGGTTGTCAAGCGATGTTGGGGGGACAAACACAAATACACAAACATATACACACACTATATATATTTAGGGAAAAAAAATGATGGTTTCTTTTCCTTATGAGGTTTTTTCACGCTGACTACTTGATAAATTCTTATAAAGATTTTATCCTTATATTATATAATATATATATATATATATATATATATATATATATATATATATATATATATATATATATATATATATATATATATATATATATATATATATACATATATACGACAGGCTTCTTTCAGTTTCCGTCTACCAAATCCACTCACAAGGCTATGGTCGGCCCGAGGCTATAGTAGAAGTATGTACATTTTTTATTATATTATATTAATAATTATATACATAATTATAACAAGAGATTGGCAAACACGCCTTTCCACACGCTGAAAATAGACACCAAATGGCGTTAAAACTACCTTAAAAACTCTAAAATCACAGGCTGTCGTCGAGCAAAAGAAAGATAACAAAGAAGTATTTTTGCCAATCCCTTGTTATAATTATGTCTATAATAATTAATACAATATTTGAAAAATTTACCTATAACGTCTTTATTTTCGTACTGACCTCCTGATAAAATCAAAAATGGTTTTATCCTTTATTATATATATATATATATATATATATATATATATATATATATATATATATATATATATATATATATATATATGCCCTAACTCTTCGAAACGCCAGTGTTAGAATGGTGGCAACTGATGAAGGAAATGTTCTCTATGTGGCTTGTGTGTTTTCTGTACTCTGTTTATCATTTTGTCTACGTTTTGTTTGCAACGTCCTGTACCCAGATATGCATCTATATATACAGGTAGATGTAGGTATGTACATACATGTACGTATATATGCATATACTCATTTATTATTTCTATGTATATATATATATATATATATATATATATATATATATATATATATATATATATATACACAACTTGAACAGATACACATATCATTACATAAACATACGTTAACATATATATACACACTCCCAGGCACGTCTACACACTTACATACCTAAATACTCACATACATACATACATACATACATACATACATACATACATACATACATACATACTACATACCTATATACATACGTCCATATATACATACCTACATACGTACACATACACATGCGTATAGGCGTATACGCATGCATACGCATGTACACATGAATATGTACATGCATACATGCACACATACAGAAATACATACATATATATCATGAACTAACTTTTGCTTTCTCAGATGCAGTATGTAGTTTTGTCGGTGAAAATTTCGCGGTTTCAAAGCGACGAAAATATTTTCACACAAATTAAATTTAAATGCTGAAGTGAATCTAAGGTTTTTTTTTTTTTTTTAGGTTTTTTTTTTTGTTGCTTTCTTTTTTTTTTGTCTGTTTTTAAATGGCTTATAAACACCTTCCATGCTGCAATTGTTTTATATATATATATATATATATATATATATATATATATATATATATATATATATATATATATATATATATATATACATATAATATATATATATATATATACATACATATTATATATACATATATATATATATATATGTACACACACATACATATCTGTGTGTGCGCGTGGGGGGGGGAGGCGCAAAGGCCCAGTGGTTAGCGCAGCGGATTCGCGGTTTCGACTTCCAGACCGGGTGTTGTGAGTGTTTATTGAGCGAAAACACCTAAAGCTCTACGAGGCTACGGCAGGGGGGGGTGGCAAACCCTGCTGTATTCTTGCACCACAACTTTCTCTCTTTCTTCCTCTTTCTGTTGTACATGTATTTCAAAAGGCCAGTCTTCTCACACTTTGTGTCACGCTGAATCTCCCCGAGGACTACGTTAAGGGTACACGTGTCTGTGGAGTGCTCAGCCACTTGCACGTTAATTTCACGAGTAGGCTGTTCCGTTGATCGAATCAACTGGAACCCTCGTCGTCGTAACCGGAGTGCCATGATATGTGTGTGTGTGTGTGTGTGTGTGTGTGTGTGTCTGTCCACCATCGCTTGACAACCGACGTTGGTGTGTTCAATTCCCCGTAACTTAGCTGCTCGGCAAAAGAGTCTGATAGGACAGCAATCCAACAACTGGGAGTGAGAGACCCTTAGTCTTTGTTTAGACATTTCTTAAGGAAAGAGAAATTCTGAAATAATATTCGCGTTATTGGGAAGCTGGAGACCTTGTTCTTGCTCTGTTTCTGGACTATTCGGTTTTGTGGCCAGCAGTCTTAGTGGTGTCGTGCAAACTGTTATCAGCTTAAAATTTTTTCTTCTTCTTCTTATTCTTCTTCTTCTTCTTCTTCTTCTTCTTCTTCTTCTTCTTCTTCTTCTTCTTCTTCTTCTTCTTCTTCTTCTTCTTCTTCTTCTTCTTCTTCTTCTTCTTCTTCTTCTTCTCTTTCTTCGTCTTTCCTTTACTCGGACAAACGCCTTTCCTTTCATTTGAAATAAACTTCACTCACTAATTCATTTATTTGTAAAATTCATATTCCGCCATTGATACTAACCCGTCCATACCACACTTAAAACACGTCTCCCATGTGAACAAAAAAGGCATGACTGACTCAAGCTTGTAAATGGTAATTACACAACTTACCTCCTGACGATGCCAAACACCGACGAGACTTCTAAATCCTTGTAAACTTTTTTCTTTGAAACTGCTTTAAACTTACATAGATCAAATATGAGCCAGAAAACTGACAAAAATACAAGCAAACATGAAAAATAACCACAGCCATAACTATAATAATATACATACATTCATATATATATATATATATATATATATATATATATATATATATATATATATATATATATATATATATATATATATATATATATATATATATATATACATATATATATATATATATACAATATATATATATATATACATATGTATATACATATACATAGATGTATGAACATGTGTGTGTTTATGAACATATCTGTGTGTGTACGTATGATTATAACAGCTGGGTGTTATAATCGTAAGTAACACTCTCCCCTTGGCAATGAGTACTGTTTTAACCTTCTTGCTTGTACTTACATATTTTGTACGTGTGTGTGTGTGTGTGTGTGTGTGTGTGTGTGTGTGTGTGTGTGTGCGTACGTGTGGGTGTGCGCGTACGTGTGTGCGCACGCGCGGTGAGTGTGTACAAGCAATGAGACATTTTATATCTGAATTCCAAAGAAAATTGTAAGTTTTATAACTCAAAATGCTCCACCAGACAAATAAGTACGACACCTTCTCGTCCGTTGACCAGGAATTTACAAGGATCATTTGAAGATACTATAATACAATGCACGATGTAAAATTAGACAGAAAAGCATTACCATTATCTAAAGAATTCCACAAAACCGAAAAGAGATTAGTAACTACAAATGTTTTATTAAATGCAAAATGCTGACCGAAAAAAATTAGCGCATATATCTAGCACTCGTGAAATAATCTTGAAATCTAACAGGGCTTAACTGGTGAATAATTTTGACCCGATTTATCAATATCTCCTCGTGTCACAGCTTTGCGATGTTCGTCTACCCTTATTTAGAGAGGGCGACATGTTTCGCCTTTGTATAACCTACCACAGCTGCATGGGATGGAGTACACGCAGTTCTTAGTCTCTTCTCTTGGTGGTTTTACTCGAAGGAGATATTTGCGAAGTGTATTACTTTTGAATACTGTCCTGATGTCATATGTGCCGCATATCTTTTGTATCTTTTTGGAGGGGCCTTTCACATAGGGTAGACAGACTGTGGACAGTTTATTGGCCTCATCCTCTCTCTCTTCTTCATATTTGGAGTGGATAGTATACTTTTGGGGTAGTAGTTGCTTAAAAGATCGTTATTGAGCTTGATCATTTCTTCGTGGTGTGTATCACGATCGCTACTTATATTCTTTGCACGATGTTTTAGGCACTGAGCAATCCCTCTCTTTACACTGCATGGGTGGTGGGAATTGAGGTATCGTCCTGTAAAGGTCGACTTGCGGTATACGGATGTCCTGAATCCATACTTGGTGCGTGTTATTAATACATACAGGAATGCCAGCTGATTGTCTTTTTCCTGGCTCCACCAGGAAGATGTCCAAGTGTTGTTAGATCATGTGAACTCAATAAAGCCATCCATACAGATCACAATGGAAAAGGAAAAAGACAATCAGCTACTTTATTTCTTTATGCTTTGAAGAGAGGAGAGAGTGAAGGTTGTATGTCCACATATATATGAAATGGGCGCGTGTGTGTGTGTGTGTGTGTGTTAGAGAGAGATAGAGAGTGAGTGAGTGAGTGAAGGTGTGTGTTGTCATGTATGTATTTTTTGCATGTATGTGTAAGTGGCACTTAGTCTCTCTTTCTCACAAACACACATACACACACATTATCTTTCATATACACGTACATAAATACATATGCATACATTTTTTGCATGTATGTGTGTTGTGCATGTGAGAAAGTGAGTGACTGTATTTCGTCATAACATATAGAGAAATGGATGTCTTTTAAGGTACACACTCATATAGAAAATGTGACGTGGTCGTCGCGTGGTATAAAATGTCGTTTTGGATAGTAGAATTATGGAATGTGTGCGTGGCATTCACTCGGTCTCTCTCTCTCTCTCTCTCTCTCTCTCTCTCACACACACACACACACACACACACACACAGTTTTCATATACACATACATAAATACATATGCATACATCTTTTTTGTATATATGTGTACGTGTGCGTGTGCATGTATGAGAGAGAGAGAGAGTGACTGACTGCTTTTTCGTCATAACATTTAGAGAAATGGACGTCTTTTAAGGTACACATTCATATAGAAAGTGACGTTGTTGTCGTTGTTGTTGTGGCATAAAATGTTTACGATAGATGACTTATAGAAAAGATTATAATGTAAAATTTTTGTAAGGCAAGTATGTCGATGAAAATAAAATTTATTTGATACTTTTAAGGTTACTGAATCTTTTGATAACTCATACGTCAAAGTCGGCAACTCAGTTTTTTTAATTTATAAGGGAGATACGCGCACGCGCACATACATACATACACATACAACTCTCTTTTATATATTTAGAAGTGCTCCTGTCTGTCGTTCTCTCTGTCTGTCTCTCACATTCCCTGTGTGTCTATCTCTTCTTGTCTCCTTCTCTTTCCTGATATCAGCCACCCTCATTATGCTACATTTCCCTGAACCACACACTTTTTCACCCCTCTCATTTTATCATCTAATAGGCCAACCACCGTAGTCAGTCCGTTATCGATTTTTATTGAAATCCAATTAGCCTATAATTGAACTAGATGTTAGTTCAACATGTATACAAAGTTTGGTGAAGATTGGTTCCCTAGTTTGGGCTTCAAGGTGGTAACAGACAGACAAACAGACAGAATTTGCCATTTATATATAAGATGTATGTATGTATGCATGTATGTATGTATGTATGTATAAAATTTCCAGGATTCAAGTGAATCAGGTGCTTAATAGTTGACCACCAAGATCAGGTCGGTGATAGCGCTATCGTGTACAAACAATATTTAAGGATACATACGTACTTGCTAAAGTAAACTCAAATTTGTACACCGGATGTGCGTACAATCACAAATGGCCGACTGAATACACAACGAGTCATCAAGGTCACTCATGGGTTTGAAACAGCTGTAGTGAACCACAATCCGCCCGGTGTTATTTGTTTATATATATATATATATATAGGAGTGGCTGTGTGGTAAGTAGCTTGCTTACCAACCACATAGTTCCGGGTTCAATGCCACTGCATGACACCTTGGGCAAGTGTCTTCTACTAACCTCAGGCCGACCAAAGCCCTGTGAGTGCATTTGGCAGACAGAAACTGAAAGAAGTCCGTCGTGTGTGTGTGTGTGTGTGTGTGTGTGTGTGTGTGTGTGTGTGTGTGTGTGTGTGTGTGTGTGTGTGCGTGTGTGTGTGTGTGTCTGTGTGTGTCCCCCACCATCGCTTGACAATCGATGCTGATATGTTTACGTCCCCGTAACTTAGCGGTTCGGCAAAAGAATAAGTCCTGGGATCGATTTGTTCGACTAAAGGCGGTGCTTCAACATGGCCGCAGTCATATGATTGAAACAAATAAAATAATAAAAGAATATAAACACACGCACATACACACACACACACACACACACACACACACACACATACACACACACACACACACACGCACACGCACACGGAGTCAATTTGAGAATGTAATTTTCTCTTTAGGGATTATGAAATCCAGTGATCAACTCGTGTTATCGATGATATATTGAGAAAATTTTCACAATATATAGGGATAAACACTCCAATTTATAGTTATATTTATATAAGAAAATGGAGAAAAATATATAGTGGATATTTATTTTATTTGTACCACGATAAAAACATAGTAAACCATTTAATACAAATAAAATTTTCAAGGAACATTAATTGACGGAAAAAAGCATAAAAAGTGCCTACATATGTTTCAATCTGGTCATTAGGAGAACAGTGTTTCGGATCCGCAGGATTCGAACCATGTTAAGAGTACTAGATGTAAAAAAAAAACCCCACAGTTTAACCAGATATCATCAGGGTTATTTTATACAAAAAGCTAATGCTTACATATTTTTTCAAAGGAATTCA
>NC_142929.1:157652972-157667972 GCF_046866305.1 Octopus bimaculoides | reverse complement strand
TGTCTTGGGATCTGACTATACCTCCCATTTCTCTAGTTTGTTTTTTGTTGTTGGTTCTTTTTTTTTCTTCTGTCTTATATGACAAAGTTTAGAACAAGATTTTTCAAGAGCCTTTCACATATATTTGATGGAATGACATTTCTGCCAGCATTCCAAACCGAAAGATGTAATGTATGGAAGATTTCCTAGTAATTAAGGTTTCTGAATATGCTTTTTTTCTGGGGGGAGGGGGTTGTTTGTTTGTTTTTTTCTTATTCTTGAATACATTTCTTGTGACATATTTATAACTGTACAAGAGTCGTTTTTGCTCTTGCTGTCGCTCCAGGATGCCCACATCCCTCGGAACTCAAACTAATAAAATAATAAGTGAATGTGTGTGTGTGTGTGTGTGTGTGGGTGGGTGTGTGTGTGTGCGCGCGTGTGCTTGAGTTTGTCCGCCACCATCGCATGACCACCAGTTTTTGGATGTTTACGTCTCCATAAATTAGCGGTTCAGCAAAAGAGGCCGATACAATAGAACAAGGTTTTAGAAAATTATAAGTACTGAGAGCAATTCGTTCAACTGAAATTTTTCAATGCAGAGCCCCAGGATGACTGAAACAAGTGAGAGAGAGAAAGAGAGATGAATAGATAGATAGATAGATAGATAGATAGATAGATAGATAGATAGATAGATAGATACATACATACATACATACATACATACATACATACATAGATGCATATATATATATATATATATACATACGCACACATAAACATTTATACGTGTGTGTGTGTGTGTGTGTGTGTGTGTGTGTGCGTGTGTGTGTGTGTGTGCGCGTGCGTGCGTGTGTGTGTCTGTGTGTGTGTGTGTGTGTGTGTGTGTGTGGAAATGCGAGTGTCTATGTGTGCGCATGCGTATATGTTTTTGTGTGTGTGTGTGCTTATAGTTTCACAACGTGTATTTATGTATGTTCTATATATTGATGTGAGCTTATGTTTGTATGTACTTATGTGTATGTGTATTCGCGTGAATGTGCTATGTACGTCTGTGTGCTGTATTTCTGTATGCTTGCGTGCATGTGTGCATGTCTGTGTACTTTACATATGCTCGTATATGAACAAGTGTGTGTGTATTTGTGAGTGTATATAAATGGGTGTGTGTGTGTGTGTATGTGTGTGTGTGTGTGTGTGTGTGTGTGTGTGTGTTGCATCAGAAAGAAAGCTCTAATTTACCTGCTGCGTCAAATAAAAAAAAAAATAGGATGGACGCTTGACAGGCAGACATACACACATGCATGCAGAAAGATAGACTGACAGACAGCTAGGCCTACTGTCTTGCAATGATCGTGTGGTCAAAGAAACCAGAACATTTTCAAGAACAATATAACTCCTGGCGCCAACTAATCTTCCAATCTATTGTATCGTTGACAACCTGTCCAAATATGGAATCGTCTACCACAAACTGTTACGGAGATTTCAAATTGTCCATACTTAACAATTGGATATTTCTACTGGGTAATCTGACAGATTGTGCATGTGTATACCGATTTGCTGACATGCAAGCGTCTGTGTATGTATGTTTGTGTTTTTATGCGTGTTTGTGTGCGTGTATATATTCGTGGACGGATAGATAGATAGATAGATAGATAGATAGATAGATAGATAGATAGATAGATAGATAGATAGATAGATAGAAGAATACGTATGCAAAAGTCGACGAATTCGCACAGTTGTTATAACGTCAGATAGAATGTCTTGCTATGTTTGTTCTTACACTTTGTGTTCTGAGTTCAAATTCCGCCGGGATCAACTTTGCCTTTCATCGTTTCAGGTTTCATAAATGCAGTACCATTCCAGTACAAAAGATATCACTCTCTCTATTTCTCTCTGTATCTCTCTCTCTCTCTCTCTCTCTCTCTCTCTCTCTCTCTGTATCTCTCTCTCTATCTCTCTCTTTCTCCCTCTCTCTCTCTCTCTCTCTCTCTCTCTCTCTCCCTCTCTCTCTTCTCTCTCTCTCTCTCTCTCTCTCTCTCTCTCTGAGCGTAGGTGTGTGTGTGTGTGTGTGTTTACAAATGCGTTATGTAATTGTATTACACATGTATAAGTTCATTAAAAGACATAACCAATAAATTTCTGTGAACCGGTCTTTCCTTTTCTGATTAGATATCCAAAATAATTTAGTTTTCTCTGATTATATCAAGAATATTTTCTTAGATGTAAACTGCGTTTAAAACTTCATGATTGGTTTTGCGTTCTGTCTCTTATATTTTCAAAAGTTGTCTACGACATTCTCTATCTACATCATATTTACATGATATTCTCCCTAATATCTACATGATAATATCTACATAGGCGCAGGCATGGCATTGTGGCTAAGAATCTCGCTTTGCAACCACGTGGTTTCAGGAACTGTATGGAAGTCCGTCGTGTGTGTGTGTGTGTGTGTGTGTGTGTGTGTGTGTGTGTGTGTGTGTGTGTGTGTGTGTGTGTACTAGCTGACGTACCCGGTAATTCCCGGGAAAGCGGGGCTTATCCCTTGGTTCCGTTCTCATAATTGTTTCGCTAATCCAATAACAACAATACAAAGAATGTAGCCCTTAAAACGGTTTTTGTGCATTTACAGACAATACCGAACTGTCTTACACAGGATCTTGTTTTTAGGAATTCCCAATAAGTTATGAATACCCAAATTGTGAAGTCAGTTATGTAATGATATGAAATTAGTTGCCCGATAGTAAGAATTCAAATAAAGTAGCCACAAAAAAGGCTTTAATGCGTTCCCAGGGTATATTTTATCCAAGATACACTGGTTAATATATTATATTTTGAAGAGATATTTCTTCAATGAATATATTGTATAAAATATCGTAAAATATCAAATATTATTATCAAGTTAGAAAACAGGGGGATCTAATGGATACAAGTTAATTTACTAACTAATTAATATATTTACCGACAATTGTTTGATTTCACAAACAAAATTAGAATTACAAAACATATATAAATATATAATTTTGGATTTTATATAAGATATGTCTATATATTCTGATTATTCCAAGCGTATCTTAATGTAAACCTTGTATTATCCTTTGTACACCTTGGTGATTTTCCATACAAGGTGTTTAAAATTCAAAATTATTTATTTATATATGTTTTGTAATTTTAATTTTGTTTGTGAAATGAAAAAAATTGTAGGTAAATATGTTAATTAATTAATAAATTAATTTGTATCCGTTAGATCTCTCTGTTTTCTAACTCGATAATATATATATATATATATATATAATATATGTACTCCCAAATGGTGAGCATCCGCAAAATGACTTTCTAAAATGAAATTCCATTATGCAGCTGAGGAGTACATTTTCATTGTACATTCTGTGGTGTTCTCACCACATGAATAAATGAAGCTTGTACGAAACGTACGTACTGCTATAACCTGTTGAATTTTTGTTGCTTATCTTCAAATATATATATATATATATATATATATATATATATAATGTGTGTTTTTGCCTTTGTGTTTGAGTATGTCTCCACTACCACTTGACATCTGGAGTTGGTTTATTTGCGCCCGGGTTAAGTTCGTGGTATCGGCAAAAAAGAGTGATAGAATAAGTACCAGATTTTAAAAGATAAATAAGTAGCATGATCGATTTGTTCGACTAAACCCTTCAAGGAGGTGCCCCAGCATGGCCTCAGTCAAATAAGTGAAACAAGTAAAGTAAACAAAGGATAAAGGATTGACATCAAAAGTATTCCATTGATATTCTCTAAAAATAATCTTCAGTATCTGAAAGGCTTGTATTCAGTTTGATAATTCTCTTTTCAATGTCCATGTCTTTTATAGTAGAGTGGAACCCATACATATCGTTATAAGGTAGGTAGAAAACTTATACTTATTATTAGCTTCGGCGTAAAAAAAGATGAACGTGAGAAAGTAAAAGCCCAAGAAGGAGAGAGAGACAGACAGGCAGACAGACAGGGAGTTCCTGTGCTAACTATAAAACAAACGGTATAGAACTTAGAAAACACATTATATAACCCCCAGATTAATTAACTGAAAAACCATGACTAACATGCCGGTATATAGGTTATCGTGTGACATGTCACTGTCTAATCTTGCACAGATCAAAGATGAGCTGGAACGCTGAATGCTGCATCAAAGTTGAGCCTTTCTCTACTTAACAAGTACTTTTACTTTTTCTGAAAGTATATTTACATTCTCTGTTGAACCCTTTTGTATGCATTAAACAAGCGGGTTCGTTGCAATCTGTTGAAATAAACATACATATCTCTCTAATAGAGTGCCTGAAACAGCTTCTTCTGTGTGAACACTATTGTTGGGCCACTTATAGTTAATCAATATTATCTATTAGCTCTCAAGAAAAACTGGGGACAAAAATAAATACATAACGAATCAAATAAACGAAACAGCTCAGGAGAAAAGCAAGCGGTAAATCAAACAAGTAGATGTCGACTTATTTTTGTCAACAAAGATTGTCCATAATCTGACGTTGGCCATTGTTGATTCTGTTCATGTCTAACACCAACTATAAATCAATGGTGCAACTACTATATCAGCACGAAGCCACGCAAAGATTCGCGTTATGTACACGTTCATAGAGATATCATCGTGTATTATAACCAGCTAAACCCAGAACTCATGCATCTAAAACAAACACACATACACACACGCATGCACAAACATGTACTTATAATATACATACAACATGAGTGTGTGAGTGTGTTGTGTGTAACTGTCTATGTATTTATATATATATATATATATATATATATATATATATCTTTATAAACATATGCATACATATACAGCATATATATAAATGTATGTAGATGTATGCATATATATATATATACATATGTATGCATGTATGTATATATATATATATATATATACATTGTGTGTGTGTGTGTGTGTGTGTGTGTGTGCATGCATGCATGTAAAAGCATATATGTATAAACTTGCATATATTGAAATGTATTAACATACAAGCAAACGTATACAAAAGTAAATATAGTGGCATATACATATGTATGTACACGCACGCGTATGTACATACATTCATACATGCATACATAATTGTATAAAAAAAAAATTAAAAAGAAAAGGCAACTATTTTGATAATAAAGTGAGCAGAACTCTCTGCTGTACACAACACAAAGGAGGAGAATGAAAACACTTAAACGATGACACCAAACAGTATTTTTCTTGTCTGAAGAGCTACTTCCGTTTGTGTAAGTTGTAGATACAACAATGAGGACGCGAGAAAATGTCGCCAGACAATTTAAACATAATCAGAGAAAGATGAAGGAAAATAAGAGTTTCAAGTTTACTTGTTGTCATCGTGTTTACTCGTCTACGTGAAATGTTTGAGAAGCTTTTGTAAAACACCTGATGTTTCCTGCGACAAGTGGAAGATCTTTCTTAGAGCAGAACGAATAAAAACAGTCGCTGTTTTGTTAAGGGCGGTGGATTGGCAAAATCTTCAGAGTGTCAGACAAAATTCCTTGAGTACTCCTTCCGGCTTTTTTAAGTTCTTAGTTCAAACCCAGTGAGGCCAAACATTGTCTTTTATCTTTCCAGGGTTGACAAAAATAAAGTAACGATTAAGTACTGATATAAAAAATCAATTGTCCCTTCCGGCTATTGTTGGCGTTTTGGCTAAAATAAAAACAATTATCATAAAGATAGCAAGTTGGATGAATTGTGGGGGAAACGAAAAAAATTTCTAGTATTTATTCTGGCTCTTTACATTCTGAGTTCAAATCTTGTTGTCAACTTTGCTTTTCATTCTTTCGGGGTCAATATAATATAGTACCAGTCAAGTACTGGGGTCGATAGTATTGATGAATCCCTTTCCCTCATAATTGACGGTTGTGTACCTAAATCAAAAACCAGTATGACTATAAAATACTGGGTTTTATTGCTGGTTTTTTGGGGGGTTTTGTTTTAAGAATATGAGCTGTTCTGAGGGTTGCAGATTTTAGGAGAGCTCACACATCTGTCTTAATATCTAGCTATTTCAAGTGGCATAACGGTTTTATTGTGCTTCTTCTTTTAATTGAGTCAAATACTTCAATGATAACTGATATCATTTTCAATTTTGCTGTTGGACATTTCCACATTCTTGGTATCCTTATCTGTATATTCTGCATATTTCGAGATCTTTTCTACCTCTTCGTCAGCGATATTTTTGTCTGAAAGAAGCGCGTCATCTACTATGAAGCATTTTTTATGTTTGTGTTATGTATAATGATGTCTGGTCTACATTAATTTTCAGAATTGTTAATGAAATAAACAAAGGGTTTTTGCAGTTTTCACTTACGACTATTTACGTTCTTGGTTCAAATCCCACTGAGGCTAACTTTCTATTATATTTCATCCTTCTTGAGTTGAGTTAATGAACTAAATTTTACACTAAAACTCGTGATCTTGTACTATTATTATTCAGTAGTTTTATTTTTATAACGTGCTTTCACTTCACTACCGAGCGCAGCTCGGTGTGCCTTGGGTATGTGCTGTGGTTTGCTGTGATGCTCTTATGGTTACTGTATTGAAAGTGTTTTGCGTAGGATGTGTGCAGTGCCCAGTAGTGCAATTTTCTGTATGTTATATATATTTGTAAGTCCTGGTGTTTTTGTTATGTATTTGTCTGAATATTTTTTATTATACCTAAGGCACCTACTACGATAGGAATTGTTTCTGTTTTTAGATTCCACATTCGAGTTACACCTATTTCCAGGTCTTTGTATTTTGAAAGTTTTTCCATTTATTTTAGGGAAACGTTGTCATCTACTGGTATTGATACATCAGTTAGAAAGCATTTTTTTCCTTCATAATCTTTGACAACTATATCTGGTCTATTTGCCTTAATTTCTCTATCTGTGTGTATTGGCATATCCCAGAGTATGGTTGCTTTCTCGTTTTCTGTGACCTTTTCTGGCGTGTGCCTATACTATCTTTTTGCTGTTGTTATTCCATAGTGTTGGCATAGCTTTCAGTGTATGTAGATCCCAGCTCTGTCGTGTCTGTGAATATATTCCTTCTTAGCCAGGACTGGGCAGCCAGAGATAATATGATTTATTGTTTCTTGTCCATCTCCACATATTCTACAGTTACTTGTTATGTTTCTTTTCATTATATGTTTTTGGTAATTTCTGGTGGGGAGGCTTTGGTCTTATGCTGCAATTAAAAATCCTTCAGTCTCTGCTTTGAGTCCTGAGCTTCTCAACCATTGCTGGGATTTTTCTCTGTCTTATTATTATTATTATTATTATTATTATTATTATTATTATTATTATTATTATTATTGCACTTTCCTTTCCGGCCAAGCCCTAGTCGACTTTTTTCAAGCTGCACTTGAAAAGGAAGAAAGTGATGTGGAGAGGGAGGTGCTAAACGCTAGCAAATTTGTAAAAAAGAAAAAAAAAGTGAATCTAGCGAAAACGGCCGAGTGAATTAACATATTCTAAGCTGGAATCTGTGGGCTGAAAAATACGTAGGAGAGAGGAGCATTTGCTATGGCATTCTTTATTAGAAAAGTGCTTCGGAATCTGTGGGGTTCTTTGATCTACTCCGAGTAGTGTTTCCACCTTATTGACAAAATTTATTGATATACTTTTCTTCTTATTGTTCGGTGGTGACGATAATTGAACACCATTGCGAATATTCGGTTCTCCCTCTCGTTTCTAATTCTAGTTGTTGGTCATCAGCTGCTCTGTTGAAGATAGAGGAGCG
The DNA here is from genome assembly GCF_046866305.1 of Octopus bimaculoides. NCBI lineage: Eukaryota > Metazoa > Mollusca > Cephalopoda > Octopoda > Octopodidae > Octopus > Octopus bimaculoides. The sequence goes on along the minus strand of NC_142929.1, from coordinate 157,660,225 downwards.
AGAAACATATGCTAAAACTGAAATGCGCAGGAAAACTGTGTCAGCATACACTACTTATTCTGTAGAAGACTGTTGGCGGATGGCATAAGGAGTTATGTTCTCGTGGTTACCCTGGTCGTCGACGAAGACCAGATTAGTAGTCTACTTCGGGACATTTTTGACCTCGTGACTCCGGAAAACTTCCAGAAACTTCTCACCTACAAGGGAGTGACACCACTGGTATGGTATAAACTTTACAGACATAAGTGCCGTCACTTGAGTCTAGCCGGCTTGAGTGGAGAGCGATGAAACCGTTCGTCATGTACACGTACAGCGTCTGAGCAATGCTGACTAACGAAGTTATAGCGAACGAACGACCATTATCGAACGTGGGTTTCATTTGACTGTTGTCCAATTTTCATGTAAATATTTACCCCACCGCCGCTCATTTGAATATAGGTAGATCTCGATTTTGTGTCTATGGTGAAAGGGTACATGGTGGATATATTAGAAAGGATAGAGGACGTGTCCTTATCTATCTGGCCGAGGCTTATCAGCTTCCTAAAAGCGGTGGTAGGGAAGATGGTAGCATCTGGCAGCTTCTAGCAAAATTGATGACAGATGGGTGTAAGTGGTTAAAGTGATGCGTCTGAGAGAACCAGTTCACGAATTCTGTCTGGAAAGTGAATTCGGAAAAGTAATTGGGATCTAGCGGTTTTCTGATTCTTCATAGATGGCGGTTCCCAACCCTCGGAGCGTGCTTTTGCTTTATACTGATGAAAAGAAAATAAACTGCCATCCATTTTGTAATACGTTTTCTCGCAAACTTTTGTTGTTTATGCACGCGCACGCACACACGCACGCACACACACACACACACACACACACACACAAACACACACACACACACACAAACAGGCATACACACGCATGCATATGTATATATATATATATCTTAATATATAAAACAGAGTTTGTGTGTGTGTGTGTGTGTGTGTGTGTGTGTGTGTGTGCGCGTGCGCGCGCGGATGTTCCTTATGGATTCGAAAACTGAATTGCCGATTTTGACGTATGAGGTATCAAAAGATTCAGTAATCTTTCGGCTACCAAATAAAGTATGTTTTTTTAGCAACAACTCTTTTTTATTTCAGAAATAACCTCGAAAACGAAGTCGGATCACACAATTTTGAGGTCTTTCGCTAAGGGAGACAACTCTCCCTGAACAATTTCTATCTTAGCATAATGAGAAAATGTTTAAAATACATGAAGTTTTACAAGGAATGAAACTTCGAAGATATACCGTCAATTTTATTAGTATTATTTAGTAAATAATATTTAATACTTCAGTATGTTTGTCTGTGTTTTGTTTAGCCCAGTGTTGCCTCTGATGTAGCAGACCCATTGCATTGTTTTTCTCGTTGTTGTTTTTTTTTTTCTCTGAAATACTGTAAATCTGTATGTTCCTTTTGATGAAAGGATGTGTTTTAAGAGAGATTGGCTGCTATTTGTAGTAGCTCGAGTTACCACAAACACACCTGTGTGTGTGTGTATGTGTGTGTGTGTGCGTGTGTGTGTGTGAGTGTGTGTGCGCGCGCGCGCGTTTTGTTGTGCTGAAAAAAATACGTTTTCTCAATATTTTGCACGATAACTTTTCAAGAAACCTGAACATCTTTCTTACTACTAACCATTCAACTTCAAATTACAGTTGTTAATTGTTAGAAGTCAAGTAGACTTAGAGGTACATATAGTGTTATCGTATAGAGTGGAAGTTCAATATGAAATTTTGAATTTATTATCTTGTGGTTAGTAATCCATTACCTTAAATTTGAAGCCATTAAGTTTTTAAACATTATTTTACTGGGTTTAGTCTTTCGACTGTCACCGTGATCGGGTACCACCTTCAAAAATTTATTTGATCATACTGATCTCAGTATGTATTTCAATCTGACATTTATTTCATTGATCTCTGCTTGATGAACTTCAAACTTTGAGACATAGTGGAACACAATACTCGATTAAATGGAAACGCACGCATATTAGATGCAAGAATGATTGTGTGGTTGAGAAGTTTGCTTCCCAACCACATGGTTCCACGTTCAATCCCTCTGCATGATACCTTAGGCAAGTGTTTTCTCCTATAGCCTTTGGCCAACCACAGACTTGTGACTGAATTTGGTAGAGGGAAACTGCAACGTTGTTCATCAGATTATGACCAAAAACATGTTTAAAAAAAGATCCTCCATAACCAAAAACGTGGGATTCCGTAAAAAAAAAATCAATACATATCCATTTTCCCGAAAGTTATGACAGAAAAATCGGATTTTGTGAAGTTTCCGAAAGTCCTGTCCCCACCTCTTTAGGTCCGTTTGCGCAAACTTTTTTGTCATTTGTTTTCTACACAGCTGTTAACACCCAGCAGGCTGTTTTTTGTTGTTTTTTGTTGTTTTTTTTTAACGAGTGAAGATCTTTATATTAACCAAGGCACCGGCCCAAGGTGCCACACAGCGGGACTGAACCTGGAACCATCTGGTTGTGAAGCAAGCTTCTTACGGCACAGCCACACCTACACTTCGATGAAAGAGGGTCCAGCAGGGCACAGCTACACAGTGTTCTTAGTTCGATGTTTCAGTCCATCTCTACTAACGAGAATTCATATTAAAAAGAATAAATCATTAAGTAAGAATAATAAATCATTAAGTAAGAAAACGTCTCTGGGGAAACTCATTGATTAATGATTGATTACATAGTTATGTTTTTTACTGGATTTTATATAACCAAAGACAAGCATCATCTCATGAATCGTGTATTATCCAATAGGTCATTTATGAGTGATATCACATGTAATTCGAGGGAATATAGCTGCTATTTCTAGCAGATTGTCTGACCTCGTAGACACTCGCTCGGTGGCTCATTGCACTTAGGTTGCTATTGTTGTTATTGTTGCTGTCGTTGACGTCGTCGTCGTAGCACAAAATATTAGTGGCAGAGTCAGCAGGAGAAAATGCAACTGCATTGAGAAGTAACGGTGTAGGGCAGAGCCCTTCATCAGAGAACGAGGGAGTGGGGAGATAAGATTGAAAACAAGAAGAAAGGTATTGAGGTAGATAGTAAAGGAATGAGGAGGGAGATATTAAGACAGTGTATAAATAGGCTGTGAGGAACAGACGGAGTCGATGAGATAATGTACAAGTAGATAGTGAGAGAATGAGGAGTAGGGTAAGCAATGTGAATGGAGGAGTAGGAGATTATATTTGATAGCCAAAGGTCTGTTGGTATGCCAACACTTAAACATGACTCAGTTTTGCTGTCAGTGACTGCGTTAAATTCGACTGTTTTAATGCAAGTATCCGAATGTCCCAAGTGGTCTAGTGGTTAGGATTCCGCGCTCTCACCGCGGCGGCCGGGGTTCGATTCCCCGCTTGGGAAAGCTGTATTTTTTCCCCACTTCCATTTTTGTTTATTGGTTTTTAATTTTCAATTCATAAACTTGGATATATTGAAATTTTTAGTTTAATTCTGCAAAGGCAGTTCGTGTTTTGCGAGACGATCAGAGCTGCCCACAGTAGTGTCTTCTACTAAAGCTTTACGCCAACTAAACTGAGTAAAATTAGGGAGACGAAAATTGTGTGGAAGCTTTTTGAGAGGATTCTTCCCCTTCTTGGGAATGTCAGCATTAATATGCCGACCAATTTAACACCACCATTTCTCTCTCTCGATATCTTTGACGGTCTGTTGATATGATATAATTAATGGTTTGTTGGTATGCCAACACTTAAACATGACACGGTTTCGTAATGTTGTCAGTGGCTATGTATTAAATTCGACTGTTTCAGCAGTTCGTCCATATATCCCAAGTAGTCTAGTGGTTAGGATTCCGCGCTCTCACCGCGGCGGCCGGGGTTCGATTCCCCGCTTGGGAAATTATTTCTTTAATTTTTTTATATTTTTGTTGTAAGCATTTCTGATCTGAGGACATATTCCCACCCCCTCCATCACCAATCAGGTCACTTGATTCTGTCCTTCCTCCCTCGACTGTGTGCATGCGTTTGTGTGCACACGTGTGAGACCACGTGCCCTAGTAGTTAGAGTGTTAGCCTCACGATCGCAAAGTGACGTATTCGATTCCTGGACCGGAGAAAGTGTCCTTGAGCAAGGCAATTCCATTAGGGGCTTTATTCCCCTCAAATGAAAGTGAATACGAACAACATACACATTATAAATTGCAGTGGATTTGCCGGATCGTTAGAGCTTCATATATAATTACGTCCTTTTAAGCTCTGAATTCAAAACCGGTTGTGGTTATCCATTCAGTGTCAATAAAATAAATATCATTCAAGCGTTGGAGAAATATTTAATACACTTATTATTATATAATGTAATTAATATATTAATGTCTCTTCTGTTTTGTTATTTCGATCATTATATTTCATATTAGTCCCCGTTATTTCTTCTCCACCATTTGTAATTTGCTTTTGTATTGTCCCCACGTCTTCAACATTTGTAGCCAATAAAAGAAATCATTATTTACATTATTTACATTCAACGGATATTTGTCCTCATCTTGTTTGTTGTTAACACAACGTTTCGGCTGATATACCCTCCAGCCTTCTTCAGGTATCTTGGGCAAATTTCGAACCTGGGTTCTCATTCCTAAGGTATTTTTCGATGTTGTTGTTGTTGTTGTTGTCATTATTATTATTATTATTATTATTGTTGTTGTTGTTGTTCAGATCACTGCTTGGAATCGAACTCGGAATCTTGGGGTTAGTAGCCCGTGCTCTTAACCACTATGCCATATGCCGAAACGTTGTGTTAACAACAAACAAGATGAGAACAAATATCCGTTTAATGTAAATAATGTAAATAATGTCCATAATTCCTCGTCTCTTAAATATAGAACTGTATTAAAAGAAATCGTTACTATGGTTAACAATTAAGGCGGCGAGCTGGCAGAACCGTTAACTCACCACCGAACAAAATACTTAGCAGCATTTCGTCCTTCCTTACGTTCTGAGTTCAAACTCTGCCAAGGTCGATTTTGCCTTTCATCCTTTCGGAGTCGATAAAATAAGTATCAGTTGAGCAATGGGGTCGATGTATTTAACTTACCCCTCCCCCGAACTTGCTGGTCTTGTGCCAAAATTTGAAACCATTATTATTGTTATAAATTAAGGCGACGAGCTGGCAGAACCGTTAGCTGGCCGGACAAAATGATTAGCAGCATGTCGTCCGTCTTCATGTTCTGAGCTCGAATTTCGCCGAGGTCGACTTTGTCTTTCGGGGTCGATGAAATAAATACCAGTCGATGTAATTTATTTATCCCTTCCCTCAAAACTACCAGTTCTGTGCCACAATTTGAAATTATTGTTATCAATAGGCCAGGAGTGGCTGTGTGGTAAGTAGCTTGCTTACCAACCACATGGTTCTGGGTTTAGTCCCACTGTGTGACACCTTGGGCTAGTATCTTCTACTATAGCCTCGGGCCGACCAAAGCCTTGTGAGTGGATTTGGTAGACGGAAACTGAAAGAAGCCCGTCGTATATATGTATGTATATATATGTGTGTGTGTGTGTGTGTGTGTGTGTGTGTGTGTTTGTGTCTGTGTTTGTCCCCCCCACCATCTCTTGACAACCGATGTTGGTGTTTACGTCCCCGTAACTTAGTGGTTCGACAAAAGAAACCGATAGAATAAGTACTAGGCTTACAAAGAATAAGTCCTGGGATCGATTTGCTCGACTAAAGGCGGTGCTCCAGCATGGCCACAGTCAAATGACTGAAACAAGTAAAAGAGTAAAAGAGTAAATTTTTTTTCTTCATTAAAAAATGTTTCTCTTTTCATGCCCTTTTTAATTTCGTTTTTTTTTTTTTTTCAATAGCTTAGAGAAGGAAGTGATCCTTTTCCATGCCCCCTAAAACTGTTGGAAAGATGGACGTTATCCTGAAATCGGAGATCATTCTCGAAGCTTGCAACATTTCTAACTCTGCTAACCCTAACCCTAACCCTAACCCTAACCCTAAGATACACATGACGATGTTAAACCTAAGATACGGCGCCTAAGATACACATGATGTTAAACCCAGAAAGGGAATAAGTTCGCCACTCAAAAGCAGGAAAAGTCCTTGTGCGGGGCTTCCACTGTTTCTGACGACTAAATTTTGTTTAACAAGGATTTGATAGACCCTAGGTTGTGGGAGAAGACATTTACAAAGTGAATTTCTTAACCATACTGCCACGCCTATCTGTGCCTTGCCATGACCACAGCCTTTAGATCCTTCTCTCTCCATATCACGGCCACAGAACTGAAAGAGTTCGATAGACTGACTAAATATTGACAAAACAGACAGAACGACAAAGAAACTTGGAGGATAAAGTAGTTCCATTAATCTATCAATGATTATGAACTTCAATTGATTATCTCAAAATCAACTTCAAATGTGATAAGAAGAAAGGTTTGTCGGTGGATATTATTTTTGTTGTTCTTGTAAATAGTGTTTTGTTTTTGTTTTTGGAGGAGGTAGATGGAGGTAAACAAGAGCTTTCGCTGTTTGTTTTCTGTGTATTTTCTATCGTTTTTTTATTTCTTTTTTCTTCGACTTTAAGCTTTTCATTTATCTTTCCTGGGTTTTGTAATGTTTGTTGTATATTTTTGTCTCGTTCTCTTTTGTTCTTGCTCTTCATATTTCTAGTTTTCTTTGTTGTTTTATATTCTTTGTATGTGAATCTGAATGTGTGTGTGTGTGTGTGCTTTCTTGCCAATCTTTACACAATTTGCACACGGTGCCGTTGTTTCTTTTTGTGCTTTTTTTTCAGAGGGAGCGGGAGGAGGAGGAGAAGAAAGCGTTTCGCTGATTTTCTTTTTCCGTGACACATGTAAGAACAAGATCTACCTCAATTCACGTTAGTATCAATTCTTTATCATTGACCGACAAACTTCAAACACACGCACAGGCGCACACAAACACAATCATATATACATACATACATACATATTTACATACATACATATTTAGATACATCATACATATGTATACATACATTTATAAGTGTGCATATATATATATATATATATATATATTTATACATATACACACGCACACATATATGTCTGTATAAACATCAAGAGAATATAGTATATATAAGTACAGAGTACATAATAAATCTCTGTACAAATATATATCAGCTTACACATAGACATATACATACATATACATACGTAAGTACGTATGTACATACACACATACGTGCAAATATACATGTAAACGCACAAATACAT
>NC_142929.1:157545472-157625472 GCF_046866305.1 Octopus bimaculoides | reverse complement strand
TTACTCAGAATGTACGAAGCAAGGGACTATTAAAAGTCTAAAAACAAGCATGGGCGTTTAGGATAAGTTTATATAAATGCTTTGGACAGGCAAAGGGTTATGGTCCAAAGAATTTTCGTAATAATTTTTTTTTTTAATTCTCGACTGCTTTAATAATTTTCATAAAAATATAACGTAAGAGTACTAGTTGACGCAAATTTCTGAAAAGTGGCTCACGTTGGCTGGGATACTATAAAAGAAATATGGATAATAAACCACCACACACAATTGGTTTCCTTTTGCTTTTTTCTGCTTAGTAAGCCTGGAGGAATAGGAGAGATCATGAGCGATGAGCAAGAGACTCTGCTGATGTACCGTTTATAGTGTCATAGATCAACACCTACAGAAAAGACATGGTCGGCTTCTAACCACACAGCGACGCCTGTACCTATAAGATAGATAGATAGATACATACATACATACATACATATATACATACATACATACCGTATGTACATAGACATGCACACACATATGCTGATAATGGGATAACCTTCATATCCCTCAAACAGTTGTAAGACTACCTCTCTCTTTAAAAATGTCCCAGAAATTTCACACTTCCTTGGCTTTATTGTCTCATTTCATTCAACATATATATACTTATATATATATACACATATATATATACACATATATATAATTCTATGTGTATGTGTGTGTGTGTGCGTGTGTGTGTGTGTGTGTGTGTATGCGTATGTACGCACACACAAAGAAAGAAAGAAAAAGACATAGGCAGAATATGAGGCATAAATATATGACTGACTGTGACTTCGAAATGTTTTATTGCTGATTAGTTTTCTTTAATGGCATTAAAATGTTGTAGTTGTTGTTGTTGTTTTTAGGGGGTATGGGGTCGGGAGGGGGGTTCACAAACAAAAAAGGTACATGTTGTGATTACACAATTTTCTCAGAATATGTTGGAAGGGATTAGACATAAATGAGAACTTATATACTACTGGTTTATTATTGGTTCAAATTAAACCGACTCCAGTGCACAACTGGTACTTATTTTATCGACCCCAAAAGGATGAAAGGCAAAGTTGATCCCGGCAGCATTTGAACTCAGAACATTAAGTCGGACGAAATGCCGCTAAGAATTTTGTCCAACGCAGTAACGATTCTGCCAGTTCGCCGCTTTAATCTTATATATTATTGCTTTCAAATTTTGACACAAGACCAATAATTTCGGGTGAGGGAATTGATTGCATCGACCATACTGTTCAGCTAGTACTTACTTAAAGACCTCGAAAATGCAAAGTCGACTTCGGCAGAATGTGAACTTAGAACGTAAAGCCGGACGAAATGCCGCTGAACATTTTGCCTGGCGTGCAAACGATTTTTATTTCCCACAAGGGGCTAAACATAGAGGGGACAAACAAGGACAGAGAGAGGGATTAAGTCGATTACATCGACCCCAGTGCGTAACTGGTATTTAATTTATCGACCCCGAAAGGAGGAAAGGCAAAGTCGACCTCGGCAGAATTTGAACTCAGAACACGAAGACAGACGAAATGCCACTAAGCATTTCGCCCGGAGTGCTAACGATTCTGCCAGCTCGCCGCCTTAAGCCTATATATATCATTAATAATGTTTAAACAATGACTAAGACCATCAAACATTAACTGAAAAAAATAAGATATGAGATAGAGTCATATGTATGTATGTATGTATGGATGTATGTGTGTGTGCGTGTGTGCGTATATATATATATATATATATATATATATATACACACATACACACACACGCTCACACACACAGCTTTGTTAAATCAACTTAAATCAACTGCTGTTTATACAAAGTTGCGGTTGATGTCGCCGAACAAAAGACAATTGCTTCCACCTGATGACGTCACTACACGAAACAAGCTGACTACAATGGCTGTCCGATATTGGAGCATTATTAAATGTTGTATTCTCTTCAGTCTTGTTGTTATCATCATTGCCACCACCACCACCACCACCACAACCACCACCACCATCATCATCAATAATTCTCAATTTAAAAAAAAAAAACATTTGCAAAGCAAGATAACAAAACTATTAGTTATTATTATTATGTAGTCCTTATGCAATAATTTAGAAATATTCACGTTTCAGAAATACAAAAACAATTATGATCATAATAATAATAATAATAATAATAATAATAATAATAATAATAATAATAATAATAATAATAATCACAGCAAGCAATAACCGTATTATTACTGGCATTCTTTCGATATATATTTATTACAATTCATTTGTTGTTTGCGTGGCATGACAACAATATTGGTATTTTAAGATTTTTTTATTCCCTTCTTTTAATAAAAATGACTTATATTTTTTATATATATATTTTCTTTTAATTTATTTCTCTCTTTTTTTTTTTAATAATGTGGTGGTGGGGCGGAAAGAGAGTTTATCGTACGAACTAAAAAGAAGTATTGAAATTAATGAAGAAGAAAAAAACATATTTTTCGAAACGTTTTATTTCTAACTCAATTAAATCTATAAAGTCTTTTTGTGTGTTTGCATGAGATTTTCAACAGATCTGTTCTTTGAGCAGTCTTTGGACAATAGCGACACGCCTTGATAGAGAATAGCAGGAAATACTTTGTGAATCGATCAAGACGACGAACGTAAGAACTCTGCAGAAGTTTTCCCGCCAATAGCTTTTCGTGCTTCCATTTTTGTTAAAAGAATTAAGCTGAAAATGAAAATTGATTAACACAATGTGTATATATAAATTTATGTATATCAGATTTATACAATGACATGTATCTATATGTATATATGTATATATATATATATATATATATATATATATATATATATATATATAAAACACATTAATATGTATGTATATATATTTAAATATTTTGTATACATATATGCATATATACGCACATATATATATATGTGTGTGTGTGCGTGTGTGTGTGTGTAATTTATATATATATATATATATATATATATATATATATATATATATATATATATATATATAAAATCATGCACATATATATACATTGATATGTATGCATTGTGTACCTACATATACAGTTATATGCGTATCTATGTTTATAGGCATCTATGTATATACGTGCGTGCATACATTCAAAAGAGAGAGTGTTTATGCGAATATGTTTTGCTACATTTTCAATGCAAAGAGAAAAATGTATATATTTACCTTTCGTGTATACGTAGAGTTACATGGGTAAAAGCACATAAATACATAAGATAATTGATTTTTACAATGGAAATATGCATTATAACTGCAATCTTAAAGCTCTTCCGAATACACACGCGCACGTACAATGCACGCTTGCACACGCGCCCATACGTATGCATGTATGTATGTATATATCTATGTATGCATACTAGCATGTATGTATCAGAGAGTGGGAAGGAAGAAAGTATATATGTATATATATATATGTGTGGAAGGTGTTTATAAGGAATATATTGGCTATCGTGTATGTACATGCGTGACTGCATACACTTACCATATAGATACGTGTATTGCTCGCTTGTCAAATGTCACGCAGTTTTTTAACAGAATTTGTTTGAAACAATTGACCGACAATGCTCTAATGAAACACTGGTATTATATTGTATTATATCGTATTGTATTATGCTATATTATATATATATATATATATATATATATATATATATATATATATATATATATATATATATATATACATACATACATACATACATACATACATACATACATACATACATACATACATATTATATATATATATATAGTAAATATAGTAAATACAAACAAAAACGAAGAAAAATCACAAGAAAAAACAACGCGAGGACGTGGTACGTGCAAAGTATTAGCAGACGTTCAGGGAAGGAAAGAAAGGTAGTTTTATGTTTCGAGCAAAGCTCTTCTTCAGAAACAGGCGACAGAGGAAAGTCCAAGAGAAAAGGAAGACGGAGTAAAAAATCGCCAACGATCCACATGTAGTTACATTTTGAAAATATATATATATATACACACATATACAATTATATATGTAATGACGTAAGTTCAAAACTTAAATGATCTTATGTCGCAATCAACTACTATGCACAATCTTCATTTTCATAAATCTTCTCTATTGGTGTTAATAAGCTAAATATACTTTACCATAGCATTAGTAATTAAGCTATTTTATTTCTATGGTATTCTGCCCTAATTGATTATTTTATTTCATTTCTTTATTAATTTATAATTAGCCTTTATTTATTCATAAAATTAAGCTAATCTTTGTATCTCTATAAATTCATACTTAGCTTATATAAAACTATACTGGTATATTCATTACATATTTTTAAAAAACTGCTCAGATTATAATTTTATTAATATATAATTAGAATGTTCTTTTACCTCAATACTTCTTTATTAATACCAGTATATACCAATTAATCAATTTTCACAGATACCATCTGATGAGTTAGTATTTAAGTGTACAATATGTATAAATATTAAACTATTTCTGAATAATTTCTTTTCCTCCATCTATTGTGGTAAATGTTTGGTATATACTCAAAAGTATCCATAAATTTCTATCCTTTTGTTAATATATTCTTCTTAATAACCCTCTGAATAACCATAAACTTTATCTGTATACAATATAGCAATATTGTTTAAAACATTTAACTATAGTACTATATGATAAGACTTCTCCTGTTTCATTATCAATGGTCTGCTAGTGGGCGACCCCCTTAGTTGTCAGCCAACATCTTGTTTTAAGTTTTCCTTTACCAAATCTCATGATTTTTATGACTATACCAACTATGATTTCTGTCTGCTCTCTCAGCCCTACCCCTATCAGATAATGCCCTTTAATCTCTCAGCCTTAGATATACAAGGTTTGATAAACTAGTCTATAAATTAAAACTGACCCCATAAAAACAAATAAAATCAGTGACAGGCAGAGTCTTCTTGACAATTTATTAATTTCTATGTTATAGTAGAGGCAACATGTTCTTTGTCTATCTTAACTTCTTAGAGATTTTAGGTGTAATTATACTAATAGGTCCATCTGTTTTAATTCAATTAAATTCTATGTCTTTGTGCAGCTGAGGATGCTCTGCATTTTAAATTTATATATATATATATATATATTGATGCTTGAATGTTTTATATTCATATATATGTTTTATATATATATTGAGGTTTGAACGTTTTATATTTATATATATATGTATTATATATATCATATATAAATGTGTGTGTGTGTGTGTGTGTGTGTGTGTGTGTGTGTGTGTGTGTGTGTGTGTGTGTGTGTGTGTGTGTGTGTGTGTGTGTGTGTGTGTGTGTGATTATTTATCATTTGCTCTTCAGCTATACATACACCAATACATTCTAAACGATATGTTTCTGCTCCTTCGCAGTTCAAAAGCTTCGTTTCGAAAACTGAATCTAAAACATCCTACAACATTTAAGTCAGGAATTACTTAGGATTACAAAGAAATATTCACAGAAGATCATCAGTACACAAGCGAGAGAGGTGGCTCTGAAACAAAATATTGGATCTCTCTCTCTCTCTCTCTCTCTCTCTCTCTCTCTCTCTCTCCCTCTCTCTCTCTCTCTCTCTCTCTCTCTCTCTCTCTCTCTCTCTCTCTCTCTCTCTCTCTCTTAAAACAAATACATAGAAAATACATCTGTGATAGCGTGTAACATTATTGACATAGATTTTTTAACGGAAAGCCTTTGAGTTTCGTACTTTTCTTGATGAAAACCTCAAGCAGACATGATAACCTTAGAATCCTTCTATTTACTTTAGACTAACAATTGGAGTCCACAAATGAGCCGCCTCCATTAATAGAACGCCTTTCACTTTCTCTCTCCTTCTCTCTTTTTTTCCTTCCTTCTTTCCCTCACTGCTAATTGTTTGATGAGATAGATAGATAGATAGATAGATAGATAGATAGATAGATAGATAGATAGATAGATAGATAGATTAATCACTACCACTGATTTATTACCACCTTACTGACATTGCTATTATTATTATTATTATTATTATTATTATTATTATTATTATTATTATTATTGCACGCTCCCATTTTTTCTTCTTCTTTCCTAATGGCAGGTTATGCCTCCAGAACACCCCAAACCCTATGATCGAAGGCGATTGTTTAATGTAAGGCCAATAAATGAAACATCGCAAGAGTACAACCCATAATTTTCTCTATCACACTATCTCTCAATTTCTTTTTGCATCTTTGCCCCCTCTTTTTCCGTCTCTCCCCGCTTTCTCTGTTTGTCTTTCTATATCTGTATCTCTTTCTTTTCTTTCTTCTCTGTAATTCCTCTCCAACTTAAAACTCCGATTATGCGTTAATAGTTAGGAAGACGATGAAAACGATGTTGCGAAAGGATATTAACAAACACTTCTGGATGTTTGCTCTGCTGATGTCGTCTGCCAGAACTGAAGTGACGAGTAAAGAGAAAATGATAGCTTTGTGCAAGGGAAGATTGTCTAAAAATGAACAAGATGAAAGGGGACCAATGAAAGCGGCAAAAGAAAAATAATCTGTTTAAGTATATATGGCGAACTGTGAAGAACGATAGTTTTGAATATTGAAAAAGCAAACCAAGTTAAATGGCGGTGATAGTGGGATGTTGATGGTATTTATGGAGGTGATGGTGATAGTAGGGGGAAGTAATAGTAGTGTTGGAGTTGGTGGTAGTAGAGAGGTGAGGACATCAGCAGAGATGGTGGGAGGTGGTAGTGATTTATGGTGGTGATGTGGGTGGTGATTGCGGGGAGTTTTCAAACGGGAGGGTATGATGAAAATTGCGGTGGTGGTGTTAATAGTGGAATGATTGGTAGGGGTGGGATGTCGGCAATATTAGAGTGATGGCAGTGATGAAAGTTATGGAGATGGGAAGAGGGTGATGGAGGGGATTGTGCAAGCAAGATGATGGTTGTAAAAGGGATGATGATGAAGGTGGTGGGTGAGAATTAGTTAGGCGGGGGGGGGGGATGAAAACAGGGATGACGTCGGCGGTGGTAGCGATGGTAGTTGTGGTGATAGTGGTGATGGGGGTAGTAATGGTGGTGGTGGTGGTGCTGCTGCTGCTGCTGCTTCTGCTGCTGCTGTTGGTGCTGGTGCTGGTGCTGGTTGTGGTAGTAATAACAGGGTGAGGATAATGATGAGATTTGTGATGGCCATGTCGATGGCCATGTCGATGGCCATGAAGGTGATGGCGCCAATGGCAGTTATATAGTTTATTGTTGTTATGGCTTCTTGTTGTTGTAGATGATGTTGTTTAAACCCAACTGAGCTCTGACGAAACAAATCTATGACCAACGTTATTCCTGCCGTGACCATCTCGTTTTTATTCCAGACTGTGTTATCAAATATGATACGATGGGTATTTGGCTGTTATTTCTAGCAGATTGAGCGATCTTTGTTGAGTTAAGCTGGTGAATGATGGCAAAGGTGATAGTTGTGACGGCGGTAGGGTGGTGGTGAGGCAGCGACGACAGCGACAGTGGCGGCGGCGGCGGCGGCTGTTGTGGCGGAGTGTGACGGAGATGAGTAGAAGATATTCAAAAAATGCTAGTGAAGTGATGCAGCAATCACATAAATAAGACTGCTTTATTTTAGTTTTGAAAACGTTTCATTGTGAAATCGTTATGAAAATTAAATATTTATAAAGTAAAACAAATAATGGGTGAGGAGGAAAGTAAGTGGGAGAGAGATGGGAGCATAAAACACAAGACTGGAAAAGGTAAATGATTTCAGAAAAAATCAAAAGAATGAATTATATAGAAATACCAACTTAAAAGATGATAAATGTTTACTTCGTTTTTATTCATTTTCATTATTTTCATTTAATTTTCTGTTATCTCACTCACCCACCCAGAATAAACATTTTCCTTGTCAATTCATTCTCAAACTTTCTCCTTGTCTGTTTTTATCTCTATTTCAGATAGATAGATAGATAGATAGATAGATAGATAGATAGATAGATAGATAGATAGATAGATAAATAGATAGTTAGATAGATAGATAGATTTCTTTTATGAGCCACACAGGGCTCAACATAGATGGGACAAATACAATGTAGAGTTTTTTCTTTTCGATGGGGACGAAAATAAAGTTTAAAAAAATTAAAATGGGGATAACGATGAAAAGACATCGAGAAAACGTTTGGAGTATGTACAAAAAAAATGAAAATATTACAAAAATTTCCCAATAAATGGGGAGGTTATCCGTGGAAAGAAAAACCTACGGAAAAGACCACGGTAACCTCGGTCCATAATGTCACAATTTGTAAAATAAAATCACTTTTATTTATGAAAGAAACGTAAGTAACTCTCTGCTTATAAAATTTTTATTGTTCTATAGAATCATGTTCAAAGTGGCTTCATCATTTATACGTGCCATTCTTGCTACATGTATCCATCTTTTTTCCAAATATTTGGTAGACAACACTTGCCTCTCTACTCTCACCTTCCTTTTCAAGTGATACTTGAAGAAGTTGATGAGAGATTGCCCAGAGAGGAAAGTCTTTGTCTCTAGACCTTTCAGACGCGTCCACCATACACATTCTTTCGCCATAGCCACAAGTACGATGAAAATAGCTCTTCCTTCCCGTTTAAAGGAAGGAGGCGCGACAATATTCACGATAGACTCGGCTGATAGACCGACTCGTCCCACACGCGATAGCAGTTGTTCGACGTAAGCCCACAGCTCGGAAATGGTGGGACACTGTACGAGTGCGTGCAGAACGGTTTCGTCGCTCTGCCCGCATCTCGGACAGGTCGGCCCCGTGTTTCTTGAGCCATGCCTGTAGAGCTTATCCCGAACGGGTAGTGCTTCTCGATAGCACTGCCAGGCCAGGGATCTCTGGAGGTTGTCCATAGGTCCCGGCCCGAAGGTCGTCTTAAACAGGCGGGTCAGGTATTCCTCGTCGACACCCAGGTTCGCCCCGAGATCGTCGTCGTACCTTCCCTCCACTAATCCACTATAGAATGCGTTAGTTGTAATACAGTCGCTCAAGGTTGACCCGGGTTGCTGGAGTTGCCAGCGAGCAACGCGACACTCGCGGTTCCATTCGCCCTTCCTCGGCCTCTTCTTGATCCACGACTGCAGTTCGGTCATGGAGACGAGCTGCGGGAAAGCGCGCCGGACAAACGGCGACCACACCTGTTCACCGTTGTCTACGTAGAGCCGGAGATGTCGCAGTCTCAGCGCGTGTCTGCGCATCATCAACCACGGCATGCCCGGTCCTCCTTTTAACGGGTGTTGGCAACAAACGGATCGCCTAACCATCGGAACGCTTCCTTTCCACAAGAAGCGGAAGAGGATGCGCTCCAGCTTGGTGATGGTAGGGTCGGGACAAGGAACGACGGTCAGGCGGTAGTAGATGACGGACGCGATGTACGTGTTCGCCACCTCCGCCCGACCATTTAGGGAAAGCTTCCTCTCGGCCCATTGCCGGGCTAGAGTGGCCACCCTTCTCGTTATCTCGTCCCAGTTCTTCTCCGTTTGGAGGTCCGGACCAAACCAGACCCCGAGCAACTCACCCGGACCGTCAGTCCAACGTCCGACGACGGAGGCGCTGCTTGACGGCATGGGCTTGCTTCTCCAGGTGCCGAGCCGCAAGCCCACTGACTTATCCCGGTTGATTTTCGATCCCGTTACCGCTTCGTAGTTTTTCAGTGTCTCGCCGACAAGCTCGATGTGCTTTTGGCTAGACACCATGACGGTGACGTCGTCCGCGTATGCCGACACGCTCGTCCCGCATCCCAACTCTCGCGGGATGCCCCTCAGCGTCGCCAGCTTCCGCAGTAGTGGCTCGAGAGTCAACAGGTACAGAAGCGACGAGAGGGGGCATCCCTGACGGACCGAACGTGCAATGTCGAAGGGTCTTGATAGATGCCCATTGACGCGAACTACCGAACGGATGCCTCTGTACAAGGCAGCCATCCAGCCGCGGAAAATGGGACCGAAGCCGGCCGCTATGAGGACAGCCTCCAAGTATTGATGGTCTACCCTATCGAAAGCTTTCGATTGATCTAAATTGATCAGGGCCCCACCCATGCCAGGTTCCTTAACTACCCGCTCTATGATGTAGCGCATCAGATGGAGGTTGTCATGGATGCTCCTGCCCGGCACGGCGCACGTTTGCGCCTTGCCGACCAGTTTCTCGATGACAAGCGCCAACCGCTTGGCTAACACCTTGGCCAAAATTTTCAGGTCTGCATTGAGCAGAGGGATGGGCCTAAAGTTATCTATGACGTCCCCCTTGTTTGAATCTTTCTTCAGCAGCGTTACGGCTCCTCGGTTCACAAAACCGGGAATGCTCCCGTTCTGCTGCTTGTTGCAGTACACCGCCACCAAGACGTCTCCAAACAAGTCTGGCATACAGTTGTAAAGCTCGTAGGACAGACCATCCAAACCCGGAGATTTGTCCCTCGAGCATCCCGCCATCGCGTCCCTCACTTCCGCCGCCGTGATGGCACCTTCGCAGCACTCCGCCTCTCTTGCCGAGAGTCGTGACAGGCTGTGCAGGTAGGCACTGAAGTCCACCCTGCGTTCTCTCTCGTCACTCGTCCCAAACAGTCGAGCAAAGTGCTGCTGAAAGGCCTCACACATTTTGCTTGGCTCGAGCAGTTCGCGCCCCTGTTCGTCCACCAGAGACCGAATGGTGGCTTTGCTGCCCTGTTGCGCCTCCGCTACCCGGGCCTCTCGCGCGGCTCCAACACCTTCGTTCCTTAGAGCACGCATCCTAGCCCTGAAAACGCACCCTTCGTGTTTGGCGTTGAAGTGTTGGTCTAGGGCCAACCTCGCCGCCAAAACGTCGGATGCGATGCCACTTCTAATTGCTTCTTCTAGCTTCTTAACTAGCTCACCCTCTACTCTGTTTCTGTCTGTGGCTAGTGCTTTGCTATACCTAACCGCTTCTGCTTTTATTTCTCTTTTGAGGGCAAACCACCATTTGTTATTGATGATGGCTCCCGTCAAAGCCCTCTTTACTAACGTGCTAATCCGGTCTCTGAAAACCTGTCTCGACGGGAAAGACGCGTTTAGTTTCCAGTAACCGGGGCTCTGCCTATGTGTCTTATCTAAGTCTAGCGTACACGTCACAAGTTTGTGATCCGTGTAGCTGACTATGTGAAATTGTGGACACCCTATGCTGTCTCTATCTACTCTCCTACACAGTACTCTATCTAGATACGATCTCGACGACCCGATGCGGTTTGTCCATGTCCACGTTGGTGCATTCGAGTGGTCGAGTCGGTACCTGTCAGACAGTTGAAAGCGTCTGAGCAGGTCTTTGAGGCATTTGCATCCCCGTCTATTCCTATCTCTGCCCACATAGTCTAGATGCGTGTCCAAGGTAGCATTCCAATCCCCCACTAAAAGTAAAGGACGAGACGTTCCTAGGAATACTTCTAGACGTCGAAAGAAATCCGGCCTACCTGTTAAAGGTGGTGCGTATACTGATATGAATCGAAAAGCACACCCATCGCTGCCATCGACATCCAGAACAACCAATCTACCCTCCGGGTCTATGAATACTGTCTTTACTTCGAGATTCAGACTCTTGCGAAAGAGTACCTCCGTGCCACTACCGCCCATTCTCGGCAGACAGGGAGAAAAATAAATGTTAAACTGTCTGCCAAATATGGACGTTAGGCCCGGGGATCATGGAGTCTGGTCTCGCTTATGGCTATGATTTCTAGTTTATGTGACTTTATGTCGTTTAGGAGGTACCCTTGTTTCCAAGGAGACCCCCAAGCCATGCGCATTTACACAACCAATCTTGAGCATAATTCTGATGTGAGTGTTAGAGTTTTAAAGAGGGTCACTTACCGTTCGAGAGTTTTTGTGTCTCCTCCTTCGGGTTTTCTTCGAGGAGATCCCTGTACAGTTTTTTCGCCAGGTATTTTTGGCATTTGCCAACTGCCTTGGGGAAAATGGATTTTAGTGTGTGGTGCAGGGTTGGTGTTATGTGTAGTATTTTGATGTGTTCTGGCGGTGTTGTGTACGGGGGGTTGCTGGTTTTTATGTCTTCGTTTGTTATGTTTGTTTTTGTGTTGATGTATTCCATCAACTCTGAGTTTTTTGTGTTGATGGCAGTGAGCATTGTGTGTGTGCTACATACATACATACATACATACATACATACATACATACACTTTGCCTTTCATTCTTTCGGAGTCGATAAATTAAGTACCATTGAAACACTGGGTCGGTGTTATCAGCTAGTCCCCTCCCCACAAATATCAGGCCTTGTGCCTATAGTAGAACGGATTATTACCGACATAAAGAAACCAACACTGGCTTTCAAGCGGTAGACGGACAAACACAAAGATGAACATACTTATGTGTATATGTATACGTAATTTTGTCTTTAGGTGTGCCAACGCACGAAACTCTCAGGTTTTGAGTCACTTTGTTGCTTCTGATAAATATTAATAAAAATATTAATAAAAATACATATATATTCATATTTTGAATTCTATTTTTCCTGTTTGCACCAACATACCTACATATATATATATATAATTCGTTTAAAATACAGAGATGCCTATAGTAGGACATCTAACCCGCTAGAAAGAGCAGCAAAAAACTCTATACCACAAAATTGGGGATAATTTCGAAAGGGAATGAAAAATAAAAACATTTACCAATCTATTTTCCGTACCATGGTTTCAAGCTATTTTAGCAAAATAAAATATTTTGCCAGGTCAGCTATCTTCAGCGGAATACCAAGATAGAACATATAAACACGAGTCACTACATAGGAAACATGACTTGTGCTTATATGCTTAATTTTTCAAAATTTACCGCGCATGTGCGGTTTACCTTATCGGCAGCAAATACAAAAAATGCCGATTTTCTTTCAGAAATTAGCCAAAATATATTTTATCGTTATTAATAAATCATAGGGCAGTAAAAAATAAAAAGAAAAAAAAATTTAGAAAATTTAATTACTACCAGTAAATGACTCAGTGAGTCTGTGGTTATAGGCTGAAATTCTATAACCAATGACAATACTACAAAAAACTAGAAAGAACTAGTAAAAAAGAAAAAAACTTACGCGCGCATAGATACATATATGTATGTGTTATTTACAAATACATAGATGAATGAACGTAGTTTCATGTTGTAGGTCGCAGGCTACGTGACATTTTCTGATACTTTCGATAAATCTTTGCAAGATGACACACCGTTCATAGGTAGATTGACATATATTTTTTTCTTGTACACGAAGACAGAAGTTTGGAGGAGGGATTAATCGATTACATTGACTCTAGTGCTTGACTGGTCATCGACCCTTGAAAATACGAAAGGTAAAGCTGACCTCGATAAGACCGTAAAAACGCCAAAACAATAACCAATGTGCTATTTTGTCCGATGTGCTAAATATTCTGACAATCCGTTTCCCTCAAATTACTCATGACTCTGCTCAATGTTCTGTGGACACTATAAAGGCTGCAATACGTGACATGGACAGCTGCTGCGAAGACTACGAAGCCGTGGCCTGTGGGAAGGGACAGTGTAGATATTCTGTGGTCCGCACGTTGTTAGTCATCTGAACAGGTCATTAGGCTCTGTTCAGACGGCTATGTGAAGCTGCTGGAAATGTAGTCAAACCCTGACTAGAGAGAGTTGCTGCTGAAGGCTAGACGAGTGGCAGAAGGATTCGGCTCCTTGCTATACCTCCAGAAAGAGTCAGAAGTAGCTATCAGAGGATTTCTATGACTTCACCAGCCCCAATTTCTGGCCTCGTAATTCCCACGATTGTGATCCCATGGATTACTACGTGCGGAGTGCTGTTAAGGAAGACACTCGCCTCCCAGCCTGCAACACCAAAGCCGAGCTGGTGGTCAAGATCAACGAGATGTTCGACGATCTTGACAGAGGCACAGTGAGGAACGTACGTGTCAAGTTCCACGGCCGTCTTGGGACTGTGCTGGAAGCTTAGGGCGGTTATTTCCAGTAAACTACTATCTCCCAGCCTTAGTTGATATTTTTTGATTTTTTTAAAACACTTTTATTTTTGGACGTAATATTGTATTTTCTTTTCCTTTTATGCAAACTGCCAAATTTAGCCCCGAACATCCTATATATATATATATATATATATATAAACTGCTCTTCAAAACTATAAAGCCACAACACTGTCTGGTTTTTTTTTTTTTTTTTGGTTTTTTGGTTTTTTTGTTTAGTTTTTTTCTTCTGGTGAACTATGCTACCCAAATTCATGAAACTTATCTCTATATAGGAAATGAAATAGAAAAAGGCAGTGCAATAGTAAAATTTATTGAAATCGAAAAAATAAACTAGATAATAATTCAAGGAAACATACAGAGCCAGAAACTCCCTGTTGAAAACTATAATACCAGGTTAAATAATATTGCAAAAATGATGCAAATTGGGAGATTATGATATATATCAATGATATTCTCATGAAATACATCAACAATAGTGTGTTTGACCACCACCTTCCTGAATTACTTGAAAAACACGCGATTTCATGCTCCCAATGAACTACTGCAGCAGATCGAGTGGAAGCTCTTTCCAAGCCTTCTTTATTGCCGTGTCAAGGTCATCTGCAGATGAATACTGCTTGCCTTCACTGCACACGACATCCGTGAGATATCCCCAGGCATTTTCTATTAGGATTAAGGTCGGGACTTCTTGCAGGCCATGACATATCTTCAACCTCAATTGCATAGAGGAAATCCAAAGTTGCCTTTGCTTTATAAATAGGAACATTGTCCTGGATGTCTTGCAAACAGCTTGCACATGCAAGTGCTACCAGTCAAGAACTCCGCATACCGGAAGCCAGCAAGTGTATGGGGTCATCAGGAGAGAATGCGCGCCGTTTCGAGGCCTACCTCTCGACGGCATCAATGCGCACCATCCCCTCTCACTGATATGAGGCCCCGCTTTCTAGATCAACTGGTTATTAAATATATCTTGATATTTCTCTAGCCATCGCTCATCGTCTATTTTTAACCAAATCCAGTGTCTAGCCTTCTCCACTGTAGTTTGGATATCGGTCATGGTGGTATTTACTTTACGATGAGTTAGGCCTAACGATAACAACAGTCGTCTCACACTGTGCCCAACAAACCCTCTACATCCGACTTTCCAGCCTGCGTCTTCACATTCCTCGAGGAAGTTTACATAACGGTCAATCTTTCGAGCCCGAGCGGCGTCCATGTTGTCTTCATGAGGAACCGTTAACTCGACTAGATTTACGACTTTCTTTCCTTCACACCACATTAAGATGTTCGGTGTTTTCGTAACTGGAGTGGGAAAGAGTCCCTGGCACCCTGGTAAATCTGCAGTCACCTCACAATAGCCGTTCCACTTTTCATCTCTCACAGGAAGTTTCTTGTTCTTCTTCTTGAAATGGATCCGCTGACCTGAGCCCACGAAGGTAATGAAATCTCTAGTTGGTACTTTCAACGGTTTCTTCTCACTGTTGTTGAGATCAATTTGGTTCTTTATAGCATTGAAGATAACCCTAAGGACCAGGTTGTGTCTCCATGTATACCTGTTCAATGCCAATGAACAGCTGGAAAGAATATGTTTCAGAGTTCCGACCTTTCCGCATTTGCATATGTCATTCTCTGAGACGTTCCATCTCACTAGATTTGTAGGTGATGGCAAAACATCATAGGATGAACGAATCAGCAAACTTAGCCGAGATGGGTTCCACTTCCATATCTCATCCCAACTTATTTTCCTCTCAACAACATGTTCTTCCCATCTCTTTATCTCTCCTTGTTGACTACATCGGATCAAATGAAGCTCTCTTCTCTCTGCTTCTCTTGTTTTGACGCTGTTGCTAACAACAGATCTGCGTTCGCTCCGCATCATATCTGCAAACGGTTTGAACTGATTTGCACCAAAACCAAGTCCTCTCCGATGGTTCTGTGTTGCACCCACCATATCTCTGTGTATAAGAGAAGACAAGATGTCATCAGCCTCTGCTTCTGCTTTCCACTTCCTGGCTGTTTTCACCTCTGGTGGGTTATGCCTGATTTCCGTATCCTTCGATTCTCTCAGCATCATCACCGTCCGTATTTTCCCCAGTTTATAAATTTCGACTATTGACGCCAGTGGTAACTGCAACGAGCTTCTTTTACGATAAAGAGCTGAACTGTTCAATGATCTGAACTTGTGACAAGGGTACCTCGTATATTAAAATATGAAGTTCTCGACGTAAAGTCTTCCTCCTACATCAATGTGAGCACCGTCCAGCATATCGATGTATTGTGCAGCATTGAAACAGATATCCATGATGATAAGTGGCAGCTTCTCATTGGCAGATATTGATCCCCACACCATAATACCTCCTCTGCTGTTCTGCCACTTGGAATAGGTAGAAATTTGTATACATCTATCTGCCCAGTAATACTTATAACCTTTGGGCCATCTAAATTCCATTTTTTCTCATCAGAGAACAAAATCCTTGTCCATTTACCATCCCACGTCTGATGCTGCTGAGCAAACTCCAATCTAACAGCTTTGTGGGAAGGGTACAATAAAGGACGTCCTAGCCACTTCTTCAGGTGGAAACCATGGTTCAAAATCACTCTTCTTACGGTAGATGTCAAGGTTCCTACTATTGCTGATGCCTCGATTTTGGAAACAGAAGAGCAGCATGACTTCTTTACAGCTCTGACAATGGCCCTTTCATCCCTTCCTGACGTCTACCAGCATGAACTCTGTTGTGGGCGTCAGGATCCTTCATAAAATTGTTCACTGGCGAATCTTCTTGGCAATCTTCCAGTTACTCATTCCTTCTGCTTTCAGTGCAATAATCTTCCTTTGTTCAATTTTGGAAAGCTTTGTGGCTTTAAGCATACTGGAAATGTAATCTGGATCACAGATAATATGACTGAGTTGAATATTTTCCGAAACAATCTGGAAAGAAATGAAAATGTATTTGTAGCTTTATGGTTTTGAAGTGTTGATATGCTAGGGAAAATTGGCAAATCAGGTGTTATAATGTGATAATAAAGGTACAAGATTTACATTTGAAAGTATTCACGAAATGCCCATTCACAATATATTATGCCCCTTAGTTCACTTAAATATAGAGTTTAATTTCAAGATAGTTTTAAAAAACATGTGGCTTTCTAGTAGTTTATGCACACACACACACACACACACATGAAAACAGCATCTTCCAAAACCACTTTATTCATATGAAATCAAATTCATGTTCAATCTTGCGCAACCTTTTGTCAATCTGTTACTCAAATAAAGGGGGAAAATCTCGTGCAATAATTTGAAATATACATCATTCGCATAGGGTTGATAGTAAACAGTTTTTTGTTTCGTAAAATATGCAATTAGTTGAACTATTCCATGATCTATTAAACATTTAACGGAATCTTCTGTACCTGACAAAAACTTATCTTCGTGAATGCTACGAGTTTAAGAAACATAACTCTTCGGCAATATATAAAGAGTTGCTTCCCTTGTCATAGCATCAAAAAATGTTGCGTTTCTTTGAATTTTTATTTGTGGTCTGTAATTTTCCTTTCTGTGTGTGATACTATATTGTATCAATAACAGCTTAGTCGTGCTTAGCAAAATCAATGAAGTAATGAACTTGCAATATCTATTTACTTTCCTTTACTTTGATCTTCATCTGCCTCGCTTATTCGTTCTTGCACAGAGTATGAAAATTCACATATGTTACATCTTGTCAGCTGGTATACTGGTTGTAAAATTATCATCCGAAATACTTACTTGAAGTTTCGAAGTATATCATAGTTCTTGTCGGCTCTCAAGTTTTCTTTTTTTTTTCTTTAACTTCCCTGATGGCCGAAGGCAGAATTTCAACTCAGGATGCACAGAACCGAAACAGATACCGCAAGACATAATCCACTTGTAGAACGGTACTTTATTTATCGAACCCAGGAAAATGAAAAGCAAAGTTGACCTGGGCAAAATTTCAGCTCAGAGCGCAGAGAGTCAGAATACGTACTTCGGGGACACTCTATCTGACACTCTAAAAACTCAATCATTTCAAGGACATATGATGTTCAACAACTGGATTCAGTAAAATCAACTGTTTACATTTCCGTATTGATGGCCTTATGCCTAAGTTGTACAACAATATTATGAATATCATATAAATAACAGGCCTCAGAGTATCTCGGAGTCTCTCGTAGCACCCACACATATATAATAACATTGCAAAAATTACATCTCCAAAAACTATCAAAAGACTCAGGATAGCAAAGCTCATATCTAACCTACATCATATGCACAAGTATAATTAAAGCAAAGGAGAGTAAAGGATGGGTACCCTTCAAGATGGTGTCCCCGCACGGCCACAATCCAATGACAGAAACAGTGTGTGTGTGTGTGTGTGTGTGTGTGTGTGTGTGTGTGTGTGTGTGTGTGTGTGTGTGTGTGTGTGTGTGTGTGTGTGTGTGTGTGTGTGTGTGTGTGTGTGTGTGTGTGTGTGTGTGTGTGTGTGTGTGTGTGTGTTTGACAAAAAATGTGCTGTGACCGTTGTAGAAATGTTGTAACACCGAGTATTTGTTGTAACACCCAGTATTTTTGTTTTGTTTTCTGTGGTTCTGTGGGGTAAGAAGAATGTTGTGGATTGTTGTAAGTCATTTTTTCTTTCTTTCTTTCCTCTCCTTTTTCGCTGAGCCTGGAGGAAAGAGCTGTGCCCATAGCCTTCGCACCATCCCTCAAGATAGGAAGTGATGTTAATATGTCTTTTTGAACCATTGCAAGTCAACATCTGCAATAAAGCCATGAGCAAGGAGAGAGTTCTTGAGAACCAATATTCTAAGAAGGAAGGAAGGAAGGAAGGAAGGAAGGAAGGAAGGAAGGAAGGGCTTGGCATAGTAATTAGTACAAACCCAGGAGGCTGGATGACGAGAGGGCGACGAGAGGGCGAGAGGAGAATGGATCGGGAATGCCTGAGTAACGATGGCACGATACCAGCCAGGTCTGGAGAGCAGAAGCCATTAGAGTAAAGGTAGAAAAGGCATGGAGATAAGACAGTAAGTCTGTGGAGCAGAGACTGGAACGTGTCTGTGAACGACCTTATTCTAATCAGTCGAGTGACCCTTGTCTGGGTACTGTCTACGATATCATTTTGCTGCAGCAGCAGCATCGTTCCAGATATGAGAGCAGTGCTCCATTGTGCAGTAATTCGGAATATTGTTATCCTATATGTATTATAGTTGTCGAGGATTGATGTATGTGACGCCGAGTAGTATTTTTGTCTTCTGTATATGCAATACTAAGCTTAATCGTCTGAGTTCAAATCCGCTGAGTTCTACTAAGTACTAGTCATGTACAAAGGTCGATATAATCGATTCATAATCTCACCCTAAAAATATTTAGCTGTGAATCTTGTATGATTCTACAATCATTATTATAAAGGAAGGAAGAGTTGAGATGTGTGAGAGATTTGTGGAGATGAAACAGTTTCAGTAAAGAAAACTGGATAAACTGTGGGGTTTAATAAGAGACATACAAGGGATAAATTGTAGTCGTTGTGTATGCCAGTTCGGCACTAATAGAGATCACCGATAATCAAAGAAGTTCCAGCGGTGATCATCCATTCTATTTTTCAGAGAGTGTGTAATTAAGACTACACGTATCCTTTTTTAAACGGTTGTCTAATTTGAGGGAGATTTCGTTGCTTTTCTTTTTAGCACATCAGGCAACGACATAGAGTCTCTTTCGTTAGCTTGTGGAGGGGTCATATTAGTAGTTATTCTTCTTGTTTAGCCATAAGTCAACCTGATTGAGCAGAACTATGATCAAAGATTATCCAGCCGTCATCATGTACTCAAGAAACCCAGATTCATATTATCCTTCGTGTCATTTTCCAAGACTGTGAAATATGATTTGAGAAGGAATTGTCGATAGAGCACTACATTAACCACAATTTGGTAGGGAATCAATTCAATTAATTCCGCCGCCTAATTAATCTACGTGCCTGAGATCGCGTCATAGGCACGTCACGAAATGTAGTTCAGTCCTTTTTTTATATATTTTTCTTTTGTTTTTGTTGTCATTTCAAATACAATAGAAAAATATAGAAACAAAACAAAACACAGCACCTAACCAAACACACAAACACACACACTCACACATACACACATACACACACACACACACTCACAGCTGCACTTGGTTGTGCAATGAAAGAATGCAATAAAATACGACTTTTGAAATGATGATGATGATGATGATGATGATGATGATGATGATGATGAAAATGATGGTGGGGGGGAGGGGGCGTTCTTGCTGCAGATGGCAGCGGCGGCGGCAACGACCACGACGATGATGATGAAATGAGACAGGTTTCAACTTTGTAAGAATGTTAGTAAGTGATGGTGGGAGCGGCGTGCGGCTATCTCACTTGGATAGTGCCAACTTTTGTCAAACAGCTTCTAAATTGGTACCATCACTACACTCCACCGTACCATCTCTATTCTTACACAGGTCGGAGCAAATATAGATCCATACATACATACATACATACATACATACATACATACATACATACATACATACATACATACATACGCGCGCACAGGCAAGCACATATACATACATGCATATATACTTACATACGTATGCACGCGTGTGTGTGTGTGTGTACTAAATGTATATACATGTAAGTACGCACACTCATACAAATATTTTGAGTATGAACATATATGATTATACGTATGTGTGTATGTATGGCCGCGTATATATATATATATATATATATATATATATATATATATATATATGTGTCCGTATACACACATAAATAGGGTCTATGTGCATATATATATATATATATATATATATATACATACATACACACACACATACATAAGTACATATATTCATACATAAATCCCTATATATGTATCTGTATGTGTGTGTGCGTGGAAGTGTATAGATACACCTACATACATTCATACACACACACACACACACACATATATATATATATATATATATATATATATATATACATACACACACACACACACACACACACAAGTATATACATAAATTATACATATATATATATATATACACGCACAAACAGGCATACATCATATATACACACAGACATAGCCACACATCCAGCTATGCATACATACACCATGACCAAGCGAAGTAACTAGAAAGTATGAGCAGTGACAACATTCTAAATCTAAAGATTAAATTGGAAGCCATCTTCACCTTGAAACTTTCGGATATATGGGCGTATGTGTGTATCGGTGTCGATGTTAAAACGAATCAAGAAGCTTACTGAAATTAATTGATAACATTCGATAATATACTCGCATATTAAATATAATTTGTGACAAGTAAACTACACAGGAATATTAAAGACCAACCATCAAAGAATGGTAGAAACAGAATATCGTTAATGAAATACAAGATAAAATTGGATAAACTATCTCTGAATTAAAACCAAAGAGGGGAAGTACAAACTAAGAAGAAAGTGAGAATAAATCATTTCTTTAACAAAGTAAAGAAAGAATCTAAACTGGAGTGCTATGTATTTGGATAATAAATATTACCATTTTGTGACCATCATTTTGGCCACACTCAGCTACTTGGGTGATGGTCAACAACTATGTGATTCTACGACTTGTAAAGCACCAAACTGTCACTGCTCCGGGGTGAACATTCCGGGTGGATTCCATCCGGAAGATATTCCTCAAATGGTTTTATTGTCGTTTGACGATGCTGTCAACTGGGACAATTGGGATTACTACCTGAAACTCTTCCCACCCGACGGACACCGAAAGAACCCAAACGGGTGCCCTATCTCCATGACTTTGTTTGTCTCTCACAACTATACTGATTACTGTATGGTTCGTAAACTACACGGACGAGGCATTGAAATAGCAGACCATAGCCTCACACATCAGGTAACCACATATTACACTGCTTTTATTCATTTGTTTGTTTGTTTGTTTGTACTCCAATCCCTTGGGCCTATGATCAAAGACAAGGACCATGCTGTCTGTTTTGTTTTGCTTTACTGATATTCATTTCAGCCATGGTTTTAAAATGGCTGCATTATCCAATGTAGCGTTCCTTTCTTTAAGAAGATAGAGTGTGATTTGAGGGATATTTGTCACTATTTCAAAGCAATCGAAAGTAGAAAAATATATTTACATACTATGTTTCCGAGAGAATAAAATAACCTCTTCCAATTTTTCAGTATGGTCTAATTTCAACATAGTGAAAACACTCTTCATGTTATGTGAGCGGTATCTCGTAATTTTTGTGTATAGCGACCATATATAGCACTTCCTACCACGTCGGTTCTGGTGCTGCTGCAGTTGTTGTTTAGCTCCTTGTTATTCCTAACTGTGTAAAAATATGAGCAAAGAAATAACAAAGCATGACCACTAACCCCTTCTTCCGAGTATTGAGTATTTCCAGACGGTGAACCGAGGAACGCTGATATGCTGCTAGATGTCTCTAGAATAGACGCATCGCGACAGTAATTCTTTTTATTAATTTTGGCACAAGACTAGCAACTTTGAAGGGAGAGGGAAGTCGATTACAACGATTCCCAGTGTTCAACTGTTACTTATTTTGCCGACTCCCGAAACAGATGAAAGGCAAAATCGACCTTGGTGGCATTTGAACTAAGAACGTGAAGAGCCGAAAAAAATGCCGCTAAACAAGTATTTTGTCCGGCGCGGCAACGATTCTGCTAGCTCACCGTCTTAGAGCAACACGACAATGATAAATTTTAAATTTATGAAAAAAAAGGCGAAGAGCCATCTAAATTACAGTTATAAAGTATTAATATATGAAATATAATAGTATGCATGGCAACTAAATTAAACCGAAAGGAGAGGGGTAAGTGAAAGCATTGTACCTTTGAATTCACTTTTGTGTACTCAACTTCTAGCAGGATCTTATATTGTGTGTTTGGGACAGCTAAACCTGACAGAGCCCATCCCCTTCCATGGCTAGCCACAGTCAATTCCTTCCAGAGGGAAAGAACAATCGACCCTTGTACTTTAGTTGTTGATCTTGAAAAGAAATTATAAAAAGCAAAGTTGACCTCAGAGCGCCGACATGAATACCACAAAGTATTCTATCCAACTCAGCCAATTTTGGCCCCTAACCAGCTAGGTTACATTATGTCAAACGAAAAAAAAATGAAAATTTTGATTATTGATCCCCAAAGTAAAGGCATACTCCAGCTTATGTCGTTTCGAGTTACATCTTGTTCGAGTTTACGTCTTTTTTAAAGAAATAATTTATCTGACTTTACATCGGTCTCAGCGAGCATATTTAGAAACCTGAAAATTATAAATAAAACCGCTAAAAGCCAATACAGAAATGGAAAAATCTAACAAAATATGTAAAAACATGTGCAAACCAATTATTAAAATAGATATAAGCTAATAAATTTTTTTAATGATTTTTGTGTTACGGCGTTTTACGAGTTAAGTCGCATGTCTTGGAACCATTTGCTGACGTAAGGTGAGGTACGCATGTAGTTTGTTCTTTGCTTTTTTAAAAGTTAATAAAAATGTAAATAAATACTGTAATTGCACAGTTAATTTTGTTTCTAATCAAATGAATGATTTTTTTTTTTCAATATAAAGATTTTGTGAATCAAAAAAAAGGGACAATGAGAAATTCTGATCATACATAGTATGACTGATAATATTTTGTCCTTCGAACAGAATTTATCCCTCTTTTTACAAATGATTCTTTCATCCTTTCAGGGTAGATAAAATAAGTACCAGTTGAGCACTAGAGTCTAAGTAATTGATTTATGCCCTCCTCAAAATTGCTGGCTTTGTGTCAAAATTTGAAACCAATATTTAGATTGAAATCTGCAGCTCTCTTCTCTCTGCATTCATGTTCTTCTGTCACAATTGTAAAAAACTCATTTCCAAAATATAACATCAGTTGTCTGCCATATACGACCATCATTAAACACGGGCGAATATGACTATATTTGGAAACCCGTTTATAAAGTAATTTATCTGATATTGATTGGAAATAATGCAAAGAAGAAAGAGAGTTAATTTCTTTATCCAGTGATCACGGATTTAAAATCAAGCATGAAAACTTATTTACGTATTTTGGATTGCTATAAAAAGATTTATCCATTTTGGTTCAATTTTTATTGAATTGAGTATTCCATTAAGAAGTAGTTCATAATGCAGTGCTACTCCACAATTCAGTACTTCACAGAGTACAATTCAATATATTCCACAATGCAGAATACTTCAGTCAAGTACCCTTCAATGCAACACTCCACAAGGCAGTATTTCACAATGCAATTCACCGCAATCAAGTACGCCACAGGGCAGTACTCCACTGTGCAATGCTCTACAATGCAGTACTCCACAATGGAGTATTAAATAATTCAATACTCTGCAATTAGTAGCGTAACTAATAAGGCGAGGTGCTATCCACCCCGGACGACGCTTTTATGGGAACCGCACTTTTGGGTCTATTGTATAAGCCTGTAGAAGCTGTTTGCCGGATAGGGGCGGAAAATTCAAGAGCTTCTCCCGGTGGCTCCTTCTGGAGCATTGGCTGTTATATCTACCTGGTCAATGGGTTATATAAAGGACCCCTCGTTCACTGATGTTGTTCTTTGTTTGACCCAGTGGAATGACAGAAATGTCAAGAAATTCTAGAAATTTCTAGAATTCCCGACTGTATGATTGTAAGCAGTCTTTAGTTCTTGTTGTCAATAGCAACAACTATAGAATTCCAGACTAATGTATATAAGAAGTCCTTGTTTCTGTGTTTTGCTGTGACAATTTCAAGATCTTCCCAACACGGAGGTCAGGGTCAATTTTACTTTACAGTCTCGAATGTCAATAAAGTAAATATTAGTTAATAACTGAGGGAAGTAGTCGATTTAGTTAATGTTGTATCCATTTTGTAAAATTAATGACTGTGTCTATGTTTGAAACCTCTTTTATTGGCGAAAAGAAGCAGCAACATGGATGAAGAAGAAAGCATCAACAACAACAATAGCCGTTTCAAATTTTGGCACAAGGCCAGCAATTTTTGTGGGAGGAGAAAATCGATTCTATTGACCCCAGTGCTTGACTAATACTTTACTTTATCGACTCCGAAAGGATGAAAAGGAAAATTGACCAAGGCGGAATTTGAACTCAGAACGTAAAGAGCCAGAAGAAACACCGCTAAGCAATTTGTTCGACACGCTAACGATTCTGCCAACAACAATAACGAAATCATTGGTAACACTAAAGAACGTATCTCATTTACTGTAATGGACCGATCACTGCTTTTTTTTTTTTTTTTTTTTTTTTTTTTTTTTTAATTTGAAGATTTAATTTGAGCGAAGCCTTTTATAAAGGGTCCTGAAGTAATAGTGCTTCTACAAGACGTTTTCTGTTTTTGCATTTTTTTTTTATTTGCTGGGTCTGGAGGAAGAGGCCATGATACTTGCAGGCGCTCCTAGTCCGATGAGTTTAATGTTATTGATGTTTCGTTTAAACTGTTTCAGGTCAACATCTACAAGAAAGACATGAGCCGGGAGGAGATTCCAAGGGGTTCGATACTCTGAGAAAGAAGGGTTGGACATAATGGTTAGTGATGGATAAGGATCGTTCACTAAAAATCACAATTACCTTCAGGTACAAACAAGGGGTATAAACAAGGGGGGGGGACAATAAAGAAGCACAGCGTTTCTACTGCGCAGAAAGAAAAATGCCTAGAAATGTGCGTGGGGCCATTTGGGATCCCTAGAAACAGGAAACAGTATGAGTCAAAGTCAAACTTGTTGCGAAGAGAAGAAGTAAGACAGGACTCCACTAGTGTATCTCAGAAGAATTTAACTTAATTCTTACCAATCTAGATCATCCTTCTACCAAAATAAAAATTCATAACGTATCATCAAACCAGGATCGATGGATTTTGATAAAACAAATTGAGGGGATAACAGACCGTTTGAAGGTTCTTCCCTTATAAGAAGTGTTTGATTTTGCTTGCGATCTAGGCGCTAATCACACCTAAAACCTCTCTTTTTTTAATCTTTAGACCAATCCTATATTGAAAGCATATAAAACATGATGGTTGTATATAGTGAAGAGAAGAAAGGACAAGTCTTTCCATTGTTGTAGCTCTGTCTCAAGCCATTTTGTACCCTCGTAAAGCAGCAGCTACAAAACAAAAATTCTAAAATACAACTACTACCAACACCAAAAACAAATCCACATCATGAACAAAGACATATCAACATAAAAAAAACAACTACACCAACAAAAACAAAAGCAATGACAGAAACAGACTGCTAAAAGTACGGTTTCCCATATATCTCCAATAAATGTATCATTCTCTAAAACCAAAAATAAAAAACATGAAACTTCGATAAAACTTCCATGACTTTTGCCTTCGTCGCACACCGACTCAAGCGACCGAAGTTGAACTACAAAATCCCACTTAGGTCGGATCCAAACAGAGAAGTTGGTAGGCTCAAAGTCACAGAAGAGAAAGGTGTGTACCAGATCAGAGAGTTGAACAACACAAAGAACAGCAAAATAACAACTGCAACAAAAACAACACAAACAACAATGGCAACCGCAACAACAAACACTTTTCAATTTCACTCGTGTTCATAAGAACAGCAACAAATTAAAGGAGTTCGTAAAATTACTAACATTGCAAAAGAAAGGTGAAACAGGCGGATTGGAGGATGATAATATTCCTCCTGAAAACTGGTGAGGACAACATCAGGCGTATACAGAGCTGTGGTGAGGAAGAAATTTCCTCTGGGCGTCAAGCAATTCAAAAAGATTCCAGCATCCGTAATTCCGGAGAGATCTTCTAGTAAACTCAAAACATGCAATACACCTCAGTACGAACTGACCTTTTCTCATCTTTACTTTAAACTGCTGAAAGTGAGGCACGTAAGTGTAAGCGGCCTGGGTGGTGTCTAAAAGCAGGGTCATTGAATTTAGATGTAATAGCAATTGGCAAGATCAGAGTTTCTAATCTGCACACACGCTCTCTCCTCTGAAACACTTCGTTCGGTCGAAGCAGATCAAGTGGAGTGGAAATGTTGTTCCGAAAAGCTCTAAATCTCCATTATCCCCGGGATAATGGATCCGAGATTCTGGATGTGTGAAACATGTAAAACAATACTTTGAGGCTGGTAGCTGTTTACGCCAGCCAAGAACATAAGCAACTACCAACCTCAGCTGAGGCTGAGTGATCAAACTTTTTCAGGTTTCTAGAAACTTTTCTAGGAATATAACGGTTATTAGTGTCAGTGGCTAACTCGAATGGTTATCTAGACGCGTGCTGGGATTGTGTGGGAACAGCTGATTAAAAAGGCATGTATGTATAAACCCTCTCTTTTTTACTCTGTCCAACTGTCTGACAGGTGTCAAATGGATTACATAACTGCGCAAACATGAAGTTGGTCAAACCGCAGCGAATTTCCCAGATCCTATTTTGATACAGTTTTCTTTATGTTGACTGATATAGGCAGGATAGGATATCCACAGTTCGATGCAATTAACTGCACAGTTGTATACAATCTGCACGGTAAGATTGGATACCTCAACTAGACAAAGTTTCCGTCACTGCAAGCTGAACATGTCGATCTCAGCACAATAAAGCCAACAGAGACCAGGTTAGTAAGGTAGTTAAGTAACGATTGTCAATGACAATCAATAAGTGATATATTACATTAAAGAAAAGAATTAGGACTTAATTAGTTTTAGCAATGAACTAACACGAGGAAATAGATTGGAGAAGGAATTAGTAGATAGAGTCGGGGAGGCCATTAGAAAAGGCATTGCATCCGAAGTGCAAAGTGTGAGAATGTATCTCGACCATCTCTTCGATGCGAAACACGAAAAGTTGTGTT
Source organism: Octopus bimaculoides (assembly GCF_046866305.1). NCBI lineage: Eukaryota > Metazoa > Mollusca > Cephalopoda > Octopoda > Octopodidae > Octopus > Octopus bimaculoides. The sequence goes on along the minus strand of NC_142929.1, from coordinate 157,597,563 downwards.
ATCCAAGATACAAGAAACGAAAGCCATTTGATGGATTCAGGTGGTAGAGGCATGTCATGCCGTACAAGTAAATGAGAGTTTTGCCCCATTTTAAGCAAAAAAAATTAACACTTTTCGTTCGAGTTGCTTCCCATACAACATCATGGCGACAAGGCAGTGCGGCAAAAAAAAAAAAATCAAAACTGCTTTCGCAGCAGGTCAAGTAATTTCAAAGAGGAAACGATGAGTTTTACAAGAAAAACAAAAAAAAAGCAATGAGAGTTGAAATTCGTTTAAAAGCAGTAATAATCTTTTCTATTAGAAGCACAAGGCCTGAAATGTTTGAGGAGCATAGTCAATTACCAATGCTCAACTGGTATTTTTTTTTTTTAACCCGAAAAGATGAAGGGCAACGTCGTCCTTGGCGGATTTGAACTCAGAATGTGGGAGATCTTAACAGGTTGAACGACCACGTAGAGGCTCTCTCGTCGGCTTCTATTTTGAGAGTTTAGCACCCTGCCTGGAGACTTGTCTGGTTTGCGAGTTGGAGAATCGGTAGTTTTTTATTGTTGGTGTTGTTGTTTAGCATCCTCATACATCACCAACATTAACAGAATCATAACTAAACGGCGTTTCAGTTATGACTGCCGTGCCTTGCTTTCGGAAAAACTGCCCAATTCTGGAGGTTCAGCTGCCGTTTCATGCAGGCCAAAAGGCTACGTAGAGGCTCCCATTATTAGCTCGTGAGATTGTTAGTGTTATTTGTTGTAGTTATTGTTGTGCTTCAACCCAATGTTTACTCCAATTGAAAAGACTTATGACGTCAAACAATCCAACCGTAACGATATCCTCTTCTTATTTTGGACTACATAATTTAATGCTTGTTTGATTTTAAGCCGATAGGTTGTAATTTAAGTGGTATTTGGTTGCTATTTCTAGTAGGTTGAGTCACATTACAAGGCTCATGGTGTTGTGTAACTCTAGATGAGCCTTAATCGTGCAAGCCCATGATTAAAGGCGTTCTAACCGTGATTATCCTGTCTTTTTTTTATTTAATTATAAGGTACCCAGAACTAAATTATCCAATGTTGCCTTTTCTGAGACGGTTGGGTATGATTTTGAGAGTAGAATTTGGCAGTTATTTTTAGCAAATAGATTTGGTAAATCAATTTAGATCTATTTCTAAAACAATGAGATGTGATTTGGGATTGATTTGTCAGTTAACTCTAGCTCAAGTTGCCTCGTAGAGACTCTCTCGTTGAGTCGATGTGGTTGGGTTTCTTACATTATTTACATTATTTACCATTGACGGATATTTGTCCTCATCTTGTTTGTTGTTAACACAACGTTTCGGCTGATATGCTAGTTTTCCTTGAATCACCGATAGTGCTTCACCAGTTGGCACTTTGGTGAACAAACTTATCACATCTAGACTCACCATCTGGTTGGATTCAATAGGGGTATCCTTGATCAATTCTGTGAAGTGGGTAGAATTCTTCACGTACGATGTTGACTTTCTTGCTAATGGACTGATTATATCTACAATGAAGCAGCTCGGGGAATGACATGCTGAACCTCTACAGCTTACTATAGGTCTTAATGGAATACCATCCTTGTGTACGGTCTTCCTAAGATTCACAAGGATGGTATTCCATTAAGACCTATAGTGAGCTGTAGAGGTTCAGCGTGTCATCCCCTGAGCCGCTTCTTTGAGGATATAATCAGTCCATTAGCAGGAAAGTCAACATCGTACATGAAGAATTCCATCTACTTCACAGAATTGATCAAGGATACCCCAATTGAATCCAACTAGATGGCGAGTCTAGACGTGATAAGTCTGTTCACCAAAGTCCCAACTGGTGAAGTACTATCTGTGATTCAAGAAAAACTAATGACAGACACCCATCTAAAAGAACGAACTAGTATACCAATAAGAAACTTGATGGAAATGTTGACTTTCTGTGTAGAAACTAACCACTTCAGTATGGACACTGATATATATCGACAAGAAGAGGGTTTAGCTATGGGTTCGCTATTATCACCGATAATAGCCAATATACACATGGGATACTTTGAGAATTTGGCTTGAGGATCAACACCACTAAAACCAACCCTATGGCTGCGATATGTTGATGACACCTTCATATTCTGGCCCCACCAGGAAGATGTCCAAGTGCTGTTAGATCATGTGAACTCAATAAAGCCATCCATACAGTTCACAATGGAAACAGAAAAAAGACAATCAGCTAGCATTCCTGGACGTATTAATAACACACACCAAGTATGGATTCAGGACATCCGTATACCGCAAGCCGACCTTTACTGGACGATACCTCAACTTCAACTCCCACCATCCATACAGTGTAAAGAGATGGATTGCTCAGTGCCTAAAACATCGAGCAATGAATATAAGTAGCGATCATAATACCCACCACGAAGAAATGATCAAGCTCAATAACAATCTATTAAGCAGCAACTACCCCAAAAGCATACTCTCTACTCCAATTATGAAGAAAAGAGAGGATGAAATCGATAAACTGTCCACAGTCTGTCTACCCTATGTGAAAAGCCTCTCTGAAAAGATACAAAAGATGTGCGGCCCATATGACATCAGAACAGTATTCAAGAGTAATACAACACTTCGCAAATATCTCCTTCGAGTAAAACCACCAATAGAAGAGAATATGACTAAGAACTGCGTGTACTCCATTCCATGCAGCTGTGGTAGGTTATACAAAGGTGAAACATGTCACCCCCTCAAAACAAGGGTAGAGAAACATCGCAAAGTTGTTACACGGAGAGATATTGATAAATCGGGTATAGCTGATCATGTATGGATAAATGGAGACCACCTCCCCTGTGGGATGAAGTTAAAATAATAGACAGAGAACACCACTGGAAAAGCAGCACATATGCTAGGACACAACAACCTCATAAGCAGACCGAGTGCAAATATGAACAGCATATGGGAACCGGTATTAAGGAAGAATAGGAGAATATTAGATCTATAAGCCCTAGAATTCACTCCATGATTGCTCATGGCGTAGTGGTTAAGAGCGCGGGCTACTAACTGCAAGATTCCGAGTTCGATTCCAGGCAGTGACCTGAATAATAATTATAACAACAACAACAACATCGAAAAATACCTTAGGAACGTATATCAGGAAGATATATCAGCCGAAACGTTGTGTTAACAAACAAGATGAGTGCTTTTAGATCATGTGAACTCAATAAAGCCATCCATACAGTTCAAATATCCGTCAAATAATGTACATAATTCCTCATCTCTTAAATATAGAACAGTTGAGTTTCTTGTTGTTCTGTGTGTGCGTGCATGCGTGCATGTGTGTGTTCTGTGTGTGTGCGCGCGCGTGTATGTTTGGGTAAATGTGTGAATATGTATGTAGGTATGTGTGTATGTATTTGAGCCGATGGGAGCGTGTATGTCTGTGTATGAGAGCGTGTGTGTATCAACGTACATGTTCGCGCGCGCGTGTGTGTGTATGTGTGAATTGACAGGATATCCTTAAATAAGTAGGTTGCTATGAAAGAAAAAAAAGAAAAGGAAAGGAACAAAGAAGAAAACTAAATCTAGACATAAAGCTAGACAAGCGTATATGAACATGAAACGATATATTTAGCAGCCTAGTTTTCCCGTTCGTATACCTTGAATCACCTCTAAACCTGCTGAAAGTGGAAATGTCATCTGTAAGACGGCAAAGGTATCACGAAAATAACTCTAAAGGACGTGACAAAAACTTCAAATGAGTGTTTTAATTATTAACGAAGTAGTTTTATTTTTAAGGTTTGGCATTTCACAAAAAAAAACGACGTTTTATGACCAACAAATCAAACATGTTAAATAAAAGAGTCAATTTAAGTACAAACAATTTTAAAACATTACTAGATAAAACAATATTTAAATATTAACTAACCTAATATTTGTTTAGGTCGGTTAAATATGTAGTCAGCTTCTATTTCTGTTAAGTTGGAGTGGAGGGAATGGTGTGTGCGTATGTGTGTGTACGAGTGTGTGCATGCGTGTGTGAATGTCTGTATGTTTGTGTGTGTGTATGTGTGTATGTATGTATGCATGTATGTATGTGTGTATGTATGTATGTATGTATGTATAAGTGTGTGTTTCTTCATTGAAAGAGGTCACATTTTGAGAGACCCCTTGACAACCTGTGTCAGGTAGTAGTAGTAGTAGTAGTAGTAGTAGTAGTAGTAGTAGTAGTAGTAGTAGTAGCTGTGGTGGTGTTATTCCTAACCCCGGTTAGTGCTCTGATCAAGTAGATAGATCTGTGATCATGACGTTACAGTCATGACAGTCCTGTCTCTCATTTAGATACGCTAACATACAAAGACCACGTTATACAAACATAAGAGCTGTTTTTGGCCGCTATTTCTAACAGACTGCGTTCCCAGGTAGACGTTGGCTTGTAGTAGTGTTTGCTGTTATTTTGCTCCGAGTCAGTCCTGATAAAACATGCTGACACATGATCGAGATATTCCAGACATGAGGAGAATCCAGTCTCTTTATTTCTTCAGATATAGTTTATCTTGAATTACATTATCCAGTGTGCCCTTCCTTGTATGTGTCTGAGTGTATGTGTGTGTGATGTGTGTGATGTGTGTGTGTGTGTGTGAGTGAGTGCGTGTGTATTGTACAGGCAAATAACAGAAACAAAAAGAAAAATGACAACACAAGACTTAAGTTTTAATAAATACTGTATTAGCTTAACGCTTAAAAAGCAGGGAAAGGGTTTTAACGCTTCGAACGTTAGTCCTTTATCAGAAGAAACACATAGAAGGAGTAAGAAAGAGGGGAAAGTTATTGAGAAATAATAGGCGAGGGGTTAGGAACCAGGTAGAAATACAGTTTTGGGGAAGTTAATTTAGGGAGGAAGAGGCGAGTGTGTATATACATGTAGGAGAGTATTCGTGTTTTGCTATGGACATAAAGGAGAATGGAGTATTCGAGGTGCACATGTGTATAGGTTTGCGAGGGCAGAGATAAAGGCATGTGGAGAGCAAGATGAATGCGGTAGAGGTGTGTTGACGTGTCGGGGTGTAACGCGTTTAAATGGAAGGTAGAAAAAGGAGAAAAGGGAAAAGGAAAAAACGAGCAAGGGAAGCGAAAAAGAGAGGTAAGGCGCGAATTCACAGAGCGAAAACAAATGAGAGAAAATTAGAAAAAGAAAAACTAGAGAAATATTAATTACAATGCAACTGCTGCGAAAATTACGAGTTCTGTGAGAGAGGAAAAGTTATTTTAAAATCTTGAAAAGTCTGAGGAGGTTACATAAGATGTGTAAAATTCGAGGAGGTAGGAATGTGTAGTAGGGTGAGGAGGTGGATGAAAAACAAAATTTATCAAAGAGCGGATGAACTCAAGAGAGTCAACAGCCATCCAATTGCATTCCTTCTTATTGCAAAATCAGTTGCAACCTAAGGAAGATGACTATGTAACTCTTTTGCCATTCATTAAGTGATATATATATATATATATATATATATATATATATATATATATATATATATATATATATATATATTACGGAGATGTACTTGCATAGCAAGTGACCTGATCTGAGATCGTGTGCTGAAACAAAAACAATTGCAGCGTGGAAGGTGTTTATAAGCCATTTAAAAACACACAAAAACCGTTAGATTCATTTCAACATTTAAATTAAATTTGTCAAAATATTTCCGTCGCTTTGAGACCGCGACCTGTTCACTGACAAAATTCCGTGCTGCACGAGATGCAGCACGTGCAGCACGGAATTTTGTCAGTGAACAGGTCGCGGTCTCAAAGCGACGGAAATATTTTGACAAATAACGGTTTTTGTGTGTTTTTAAATTGCTTATAAACACCTTCCACGATGCAATTGTTGTTGTTGTTGTTGTTGTTGTTGTTGTTGTTGTTGTTGTTGTTGTTGTTGTTGTTGCTGTTGTGTGTGTTTTTGTGTGTGTCTGTGTATATATATATATATATACAAACATGCATACACACATGGTGGTTGTCTACTCCTTAAACAGAGTTTAACCACCTCCTGCACCTACACCTTAGCCCTTTCATGGCGTCTGATGTGGCTTTTTAAACCAGACTGTGTTTTGAAATAACACCCACACAGATTGCACCTCTGATTTGCACTACCAATACCTGCAAGTAAGTTCTGCTCATTGTGGATCCTAACATGTCTTTGCATACACACATACATACATACATACATACATACATACATACAAGTGTGTGTGTGTGTGTGTGTATTTACATTTGTATGTAAATGTATGTGGGAGGAGGGCAGTCTTACAATGTTTATCTCTGCACATCTTGCATGCTATTAATTGTTGCCAGTTTAAAGGCTTCAAATTTGAGTGGTACTCGTGTCGCACAAGCGTTTGTCAATATAAAATTTGATATGCAGCTATTTTTGCGCGGTTCGCACGCGCGCGCACACACACACACACACACACACACACATCTCAAGTACGAGTCAACATTGGCTTCTTGAAAACAAAAACAGACGGTGGGCCTCCTGAGTCTGCTATAATGAAATATCTGTATTTTCTTTTTCTATTGTCTCTTCGTCCGTGGAGACACTTTAAGTGTAGTATAGGTGGAAACAATTGCGACTCTCTAGCCTTCCACATAGCTGTGTCCTTCGATGTCTAGAGTGTGGAATCTTGACCCTGTCGGTATCACATATGCCTTTGTCAACATTGGATCCTATGAAAGTACGGCACTTCTATGATTTAAGCGCATAGCGGAGTCTAACTCGATGATGAGAGTGGATAGCCCAACTTACTCGACCTTGGGAGCGGCTGAAATCCTCTTTTAATCCACCAGACATAGATTATCCCATTTTGAGGGGGAGAGGAGGTGGATTCGATCTCCAATACTTGATTGGTACTTTATTTTATCGACACCGAAAGGATGAAAGGTAAAGTTGATCTCGGCTGAATTTGAACATAAAACGCAAAGGACAAAATACACCAGGGCTTTTGTCTGGCATTCTAGTGATTCTGCCAATCGTCTCCCTTAACCAAAGCAATTAGCAGTAATCATACTCATTCCTGACTTTGAAACAAGCCTACCAATTTCAGGGAAGAGGTGCAAGCAATTGAATCAACCCTAGTAGGTATAGTTTTTCACAAGACTTCAGAGGTACGCAGAACAATGTCTGCTTCTGTGGGACATGAACTCGGAAAGAATATTACAGACCACTAAATGTGGCAAGTCCAGCACTCAACTCTTTCCTAAACTCTGCCTCTCACTGTCAATTAGTGGATGCAATCACGGTTGTTTAGTTAAGTTTGCTTCGCAGCTATGCGATTTCACGTGGTTTCGGGTTCGATTCCACTGTGCAGCATCTTACATGTAAATCTGTCTTCAACCAAAGCCTTATAAGTGAAAATTGGTGGATGGAAACAGAGTGGTAACCTGTCGGGAGAACTGTTTTTATTTTTATAAAATACACTTAAAACATCGCCCGGTTTTACGCCACCACTTTGCTTGTGTTCCTTGAGCAGAACCCAGTCTGTTGTAAGCATTAGAACGGGTGTCTGGTTAGAGGATTTCAAAATCTTCTTCACATAAGCGCTAAAGCCGGTTAAATAGATCTGTTCATCTACTGTAGATCAGCCCTGCTTATACAAGGGGCGAAAGCCTGATCTAGTGGATGAACAGATCTCTATAGGTAGCCTCTGTCCCTCTGTGATTCTGAGTTGAGACTCAGGTAATGAAAGGAACCCAGATGGCTGTGTTTCACTGAGAATGTATGGCTTTTCAGACTTAGGCAAGTCTTCATCTAAGCCTATGGCTTTAAATTACTTGAAAGTTCCGCAACTGATGACTTAGCTCCAAGCTTTCTATTTTATTTCGTTTCCACAGTCTTTGGACTAGCACAAGTAATTCGTTTCATTGTACTATTTTGAGAACAATTGATATTTTCTCATCTTTTGAAGTTGATTCTGGCAGGATTGGCGCATTTAATGATTTTACCAAAACGCAAGTTTTTGTTTTTGTGTCGTCTTTTTCTCTCCTTTTTAGTGAGGGTATGATTTTGACTGGTTGTTGGTTTCCTTCTTTTCGTCATATTGGCAGGAAGAAGAATGAGATGTGGTGAGAGGCGTGGAAGAGAGTAGATAGGATAGAACACTAAATTGAGAAGATGGAAGATTGAGAGAGTAGGATGGAGAGAAAGAGAGAAAATTGTATATAAATATCGAGGTAAGCGGAGGAGACATAAGCGAGTAGAAGAGCTGGAGACAGAATGATATTGTAACAAAACAATGTGTGTGTGTGTGTGTGTGTGTGTGTGTGTGTGTGTGTTTAATAGTGCCAGGTTGCGTCTGCAACTGCCAGTCTGTGCAGTGGAAAAACGTGTATGTCATAGTAATATGTTGTATAAAATTGTAAAATAGAATATAAATTTTAAGGATGAACTAGTCTCCATACTGTATATAATTATTACTAATATGTACTCCAGACAATATTACCGTCCAGGGAAGCGAACATGGAATTACTCATCGGAAGAATTCACAGTGATTAACAACTAATAGTAGTTACAGACGTTAAATGCTGATCATATGGTTAACCGTAAACTGGAACTTAACTGAGTGTCATTATGATATCCGCCAGGATAATATATCCCTCCAAACTCACATATGTATGTATGTATGCATGTATGCATGTATATTTTATATATATGGTGGAAGAGAGGGGGTGGAGAGAGAGGGAGAGAGACAGACAGTGTCTAAAATGTGAACTAGTCAGAATAATAAAGCGGAGTCAATAATGGCAAAAAGAATAATAACTGAAACGAAACAAAATGAAAACTGAGCAAAGCTTGAAGCAAAAACATTAAAAATACTAAAAAGAAGCAAAACTAAATCCCGTCGTTTTTGACGTGTACTACACCAGTTATAATATGCTTTATTATAATACACATAGTATTTCAAATGTTTATAGCATTTCTTTTATATACATATAAAAGTTATTAAATAATTCATCACTGACTTCCTTTTCATTTTACTCTAATTACAGGTACCGCATGCATGGTGGAAAAATGCTAGCGAAGAAGAGTTAGCTAATGAAATATTAACTCAACGTCACAACCTTGCAAATCTTGCGGAAATTCCAATTGAACATATTCGAGGCTGGCGAAGTCCATTTCTGCAACCAACAGGTGATACGATGTTTACCATTCTTTGGAAGAATAATTTTACTTATGATGCCACCCTTACTCATCCTTTTCCCAGGAATGTTTATTCACCAGTAATTTGGCCGTTTACACTGGATTCTCCCCTTGCTATTGGTTGCAATATTAAACCGTGTCCACAAAAGTCTTACCCTGGCTTCTGGGAAGTTCCTGTAGTCACTTTAATGGACTACAGAGAGCATTTGCCTTGTGCCTATGTAGATTTCTGCCAAAACAAACCACGAAACAAAGATGAAGCGTTTCAAATATTGTGGAAGAATTTTCTGAGGAACTACCGGACCAACAGAGCTCCGTATTATTTAAATCTTCATTCTCCTTGGTTAGATAAGACTGACAATTTAGATGCAATGGACGAGTTTTTAAATCGTTTAGTAGCTATGGAAGATGTCTTTATCATCAACGTTCACCAAGCGCTTGAATGGATGCGTTCGCCTACATCAAATATGAATATTATGGACTTTTTGCCATGGCAATGTCCCTTTTTCAAACCGAATATTGAAGATGGTATTTACTGTGTAATGACTTACAAACCGCGTACTACTACCACTAAAGCAATGTATTCTAATAGACCGAATAAGAACAGCAATACTGACGTCAGAAAGACTAATCAAACAAAGGTGAACAGTAATATTAATAGAGCGTATCCACCTGGATTTTTTGAAGAAGAACAAATAACGAGACATACCACTAAACGCAGACCTTGGTTTCTGCGTAACTCCGCGGCAAGAAATAATTCGTTTAAATTTGTAATAGGTTGGGTTTCTTGGTTTTGGATACTATTCTCAAAATAAAACGTCTAAATCTAACAATCTCAAACAACCGAGATAATGTGAACCAGAAAGAACTATAACTAAAACGCTTGAAGGTTGTTAAATACAGAGATGCTTGTAATTTAAATCATATCGGTGATGTTATAAGTATATATTATATCGTTGTTTTAGGTCACGTCACACCAGTCATGAAAAATCAAAGACCATGAAACTATTTAGTTCATCTTATATGTCACAATATTATTAAAATATAAATTTATCATAAATGTTCAGTGAAAAAGTGTTGAAACTAAATTTTGAAAGTTATTATATAGAAAAACGTTGTTTTGCTGCAATGTTTCATGTCCATATTGTTTTATTGAGGTGTAGGGGAGGTAGTCAGGCATTAAATAGAATTAAGGGGAGAGAACTCTTCACAAAGCAACGAAATCTGTGCTGGCAGAAACGTTAGCACGCCAGGAGAAATGCTTAGCGGTATTTCATCTGTCTTTATGTTCTGAGTTCAAATTCCGCCGAGGTCGACTTTACCTTTCATTCTTTCACAGTTGATAAATTAAGTACCAGTTGCGTACTGGGGATCTATCTAATCGACTGCCCCCCCCTCCCCAAAAATTTCGGGTATGAAAGAGACAGAAACATAATTTTACCTTTTCAACTCTTTGCTGTTTGGTGGTGCTACTGTTCAACAGCCAAGGTTAAGCCTCATTAAACACGCCTATAAAACGTTCCAACCGAAACTATCTAATTTCCATAGGTATCTGGGACTATTATTACAGATGTTTTAGTTTACAAGTCAACTTTACACTGGGATTATGCTAATTTCTGTGTCCTAATTTTAATTTCCAAGCTATTTAGATTCATTATATATATATAGCTTAATCTGAGGTTGTAAATATACAAATGTGTGTGTGTGTGTGTGTGTGTGTGTGTGTGTGTGTGTGTGTGTGTGTCGGTGTGTATGTATTTACGAGCATGGCTGCATTGGAAGAAACCAGCTTCCCAACTACATGGTTTTGGGTTCGGTCCTACTGCATGGCACCTTGCATGTATGTATGTATGTATGTATGTATGTATGTATGTGTGTGTGTATGTATGTGTGTGCGTATGTATGTATGTATGTATGTATGTATATGTGGGTGTCTGTGTTTGTGTTTGTTCCCCACTACCTATTGGCAATCTGTATTGGTTTCTTTACAAGCCCATAACTTAGTGGTTCAACAAATAGCAATCAATAGAATAAGTACCAGTCTTTTTTAAAAAAATAAATAGCGGGGTTGATTTGTTCAACTAAACCCTTCTAAGCCAGTACTCCATCATGGCCACATTCAAATGAGTGAAGGTAGTAAAAAGACAGAAAAAAATAAAAGGTGCATGCGTGTGTGTGTGTGCACGCGTGCATGTGTGTCTTTGTGTGTGTGTGTGTGTGTGTGTGTGTGTGTGTGTGTGTGTGTGTGTGTGTGTGTGAGTGTGTGTGTGTGCATGTCTTTGTGTGTGTGTGTTAAACAAAGTGAAACTTGCAGATTCAAAGAGAGTATATAAAATGTTTCACTATAAAATCATATACAGGGCGGACCAAAAGTAGATTTACAGTTATTCAACAATCTCTTTCGCATTCATATATTAACAGTTTAGATCTTAATTATAAAAAGAAATATGAAATCATTATTCTATGCTAATTTAGTTAATTTTGTCAAGCTCCCTTTTCAGTTTGTAAGATAGAAATTTAAATATAATAAAATATTTTAAAAGAAATTTAAAGTGTGTATGTTATAACTTTAAACCTACTTTTGGGTCACTCTGTATGTTTTTTAAATGAAACAAAAAGAAGTCAATATTAGTTCTGACTCAAAAAGTAATTTATCTAATTTTCAGAATAAAGTAAATGATAGAACTCAAAGGAACAAGTAATTGTTTGTGTTGGAATCATTAATCAATGGTCACACCTGGAGACAGTGAGAAATTTTAACATTTTAAGGCTCTTTCTCTTCACAGAGAATTTATTCCACTTTTCAAATATCCAAACAGAGAAGCCTAGGCTCATTTTGAAATTCCTTTAGTTGGCAGTAATAACATCAATTTAAAATTAATAATGAAATATTATTACATTTAATTAATGAAATAAAATTTCATTAATAATTATATTGTTTTAACATTTGTTACTCTCCCCTCACACTCCCATAAAGCTATTCACCCTCTCCTTCCCCTTTCCCTGATATACTGAGCATATCCTATCTTATGCTCACCCACTTGTATCTTGAGAGTTTGCTCTGGAACCCTATCGCTACCTTCTTCTTTCCATCTTATATATAATGTGGGGTAGTCATGCAACTCCTCTATAGTAGGACACTTGTTCTTGTCCCTCTATCATCTTCACCTCCTAGCACTTGGCATAAAGCCAACTCCCACCACCCACTAATCCTCTTACCTAGTCATGAGGATTTTTCCCCTTTTTCATTGTTTTTATGTGACTAGTGCCAGTAGAGTGCAAAACGCATCCAGTACACACCATAAGATGGTTGACATTGGGAGGGGCATCCAGCTATAGAAAACAACTCAAAGCTGACACTGAAGCTTGGCACAGCCCTGCAGCACACCAGATCCTATCAAACTGTCCAATCCGTGCCAGTATGGAAAACAATGATGGTGATGAATTAAAGCTCTATGGTTCAATAAGCTGATTTTTTTTTTTTAATTAGTCTTTGATTCCATTCACATTTTTGATGATATATAAGGATATTACATCTACCCATACTACCCTATATACTAGTCACCAGGCATAAAGCCACCTTTATAAAACACACACACACTAAACCCCCTACCTAGACATGGGGGCTTGACAGGAGGTTTATTTTATTGACTCTGGAAGGATGGAAGGTCAAGTTGCCATTGGCAGGATTTGAATCTAGTACATTAGGGTCCATAACTAAAAACTCAGACATTTTGTCTGACACCTAATTCTGTTCACTGCATAATTATTTCCAACAAGTTCTTGTACCCAAAATACATCATATCAGTCCTGAGATAAACACACTTCGACAAGGGTTGGGACAGTGACTAAATCTATGTAATTAATTTTCATTTGTTTTTACATAAACTTAAATAAGATAATCTTGTTACCATGATCGTGTTAACCTAACAATGGACATGTGTTACATTATTGCTAATGCTATGCTCTACTTTTATCAAGACGATATTTAGTGCAATTATTCAATTTAACAATGAGCAAGCTTTTGTGTCACTTGACTTGTTTAAAATAGCAGGAAAATTTCCTTCATATCTCAACACCCTTCAAAAAACAAAAATGGAGACATTAGATTACGTTGACCTAGAATCCTAGATAATATATGTCTAAAAGAAAAGGGCTTGATGGGCACATGTGAAACAAAATTGATCACAGAATGGCTTGAGATAAATAGGAGATAAATAACAGCCTCACATGTTATAGACATAGACTAAAATCAGATACAGTAGTTTGTTATAGGCAATAAGAACTCTACAAGTTGTGAATATTATGTTGATTCACTGACCTCAACATCTCTAAAATGTTACTGAAAAATGGATGCACTAACTTTATTACAGGAAATTGGAAAGGAAGTGATTTAGGTTCTTGTGAAAACCTCGTCTACAACAAAGTCAACTCCCAGTCTTATTTCCTCTTAGTGTCACTTGAAATAGTATACTTTCCTTTAAATCTGTTCTTGACGAGGCAGAATGACTAACTATATATTGTTATGTGCTATGTGTAATTATTGAATTATGATAGAAAATGTTCCCAAATCAAATATATAAGGGAGAACATAAAAAACTCATTATGCTTCTAACTACCAATTAAATATTACCTTCATTTACTCTCTCCTAAGATACATAAAGCAACTCACCTCAACCATAGGTACAAGTGAATTGTATTACATTGTGGCTCCTACTTACTGCCAGATAAGCCAATGAGAGAACATCTATGCAATTATTTAACCAGCTAGAATTAACAACCACATCTTGCTCAAACCAAACTAAGCTTAAAAAGAGGGAGGGAGAGATTTTCGATAAAACTGCTACTCCTACTTGATGCTTGATGCAATGACCATTACTGAAATGCCTTCGATCATACATAATAGCAAGATCTGCTCAAAGTAGCAGGCCAAAAATCTCTTGATATCCCTCCCTCAAATTTATAGTAACAAAACAGAAAGAAATAATAATTATACTCGTCATCATCATTTAATATCCGCTTTCCATGCTGACATAGGTTGGATGGTCTGACTGAGAATTGGCAAGTCAGGCTCAATAATAATAATAATAATAATAATAATAATAATGGTTTCAAATTTTGCCACAAGGCTAGCAATTTCCAGGGTGAGGGTAAGTTGATTACACCAACCCCAGTGCTCTACTGGTACTCATTTTATCAATCCTGAAAGGGATGAAAAGCAAAGTCAACGTCAGCAGGATTTGAACTCAAGACATAATGACAGATGAAATATTACAAAGCATTTTGCCCAGCATGCTAACAACTCTGCCAGCTCACTGCCTTAAGTAACAATAATTATCTTTTCTACTTGAGGCACAAGACCTGAAATTTTGTGGGGAGGGGACTAGTCGATTATATCAACCCCAGTGTTACACAGGTAGTTAATTTATCAACCCCGGAAGGATGAAAGGTAAAGTCGACCTCAAGCAGAATTTGAACCCAGAACATGAAGACACAAAATACTGCTAAACATTTCACCTGCTGTGCATATGTTTCTTATTTCTTTATTGCCCACAAGGGGCTAAACATAGAGGGGACAAACAAGGACAGACAAAGGGATTAAGTCGATTACATTGACCCCAGTGCATAACTGGTACTTAATTTATCAACCCCGAAAGGATGAAAGGCAAAGTCGACCTCGGCGGAATTTGAACTCAGAACGTAAGAGCAGACGAAATACCGCTAAGCATTTTGCCCGGTGTGCTAACGTTTCTGCCAGCTCACCACTTTAATAGTAATAACAAGAGCACTCAGAGAGCGCAAACCTCCGCCAAGACGACACCAACATCCTCGCAACGATTAGCCAGAGATGACTTTTCAAATGAGAATATCTGAAATAAACTTGACTGCTCTCACAAACGAGAATACTAAAAATGAACCCAACCACTCTCAAAAATTAAGTTAAAAAAAGACACGAAAAATTATCCAGAATCCTTGTCCAGAACCAGATCGATACCAAAATCTAATCAGTTCATGTTAGTCACAAGACCAAACATCCCAGAAAGTTTCATCTGAATTCATCCAGTGGTTCTTGAAATATTTTGTCCATGGACAAACAAACAAATGTGACTGAAAACAATACCTCCGCTTTCGTTAACGCAGAGATAATAATCCTTTAACAATAATAAGAATTTCAAATTTTGGCACAAGGCCGGCAAGTTCGAGGTCGGGGGTTAGTCGATTACATTAACCCCAGTGCTTAACTGGTACTTATTTTATCAACCTCTGAAAGGATGAAAGGCAAAGTTGACCACAGCAGAATTTGAACTGAGTGTAAAGACGGACAAAATGCCACAAAGCATTCTAACAATTCAGCCAACTCACTGCCTTTTTAATAATAATAATAATAATAATAATAATAATCCTTTCTACTATAAGCACAAGGCCTGAAATTTTAGGAAGTGGTGAGGCCGGGGGCGGGGGGGGGGGGGGGGACTTGTTGATTGCATTGATCCAGTATTTGACTGGTACCTAATTTATTGACCTCCAAAATGATAAAAGGCAAAGTCAACCTCAGCAGAATTTGAAATCAGAATGTAAAGACAGACGAAATACCACTAAGCATTTCATCTGGCATGCTGATGATTCTCC
Source organism: Octopus bimaculoides (assembly GCF_046866305.1). Taxonomy (NCBI): domain Eukaryota; kingdom Metazoa; phylum Mollusca; class Cephalopoda; order Octopoda; family Octopodidae; genus Octopus; species Octopus bimaculoides. Next base: position 157,581,751 of record NC_142929.1, on the reverse strand, counting down.
CAGCTCACTGCCTTAATAATAATCCTTTCTACTAAAAGCAGGCCTGAAATTTGGGTGAAGGGTAGTAATCAATTTACATCAGCTATCACTGTCCCCATGAGGCCCAACACTTGAACAGTGCTTTTTATGTGCCAGCTGCATGGGTGCCAGCCAGACAGCCACAACTACAATTTCACTTCGTTAAACAGGTTTTCACAAGCATTGCATATCACCCAATGACTGAAGGGTGCTTTCAATGGGCCAGTTATGCAACACTGGCAGTCACAACTACAATCCTTCTTGGCTTGATGTCACTGCCTCCATGAAGCTCAATGCTCGAATAGTGTTTTTACATGCCAGTTAGAAAGCACTGGCATTGGCCATGACTGACCCCAAAAGGATGAAAGACCAAGTCGACCTTGGTATAATTTGAACTCAGAACATAAGGACAGTTGAAATGTTGCTAAGCATTTTGCCCAGCCTGCTAATGATGCTGCCAGATTGCCACCTTAATAATAATAATTTCTGCTGTAGGCACAAAGCCTGAAATTTTAGGAGAGGAGAGGAATAGCCAATTACATCAACCCCAGTATTTGACTGGTACTTATGTTATCAACCCCAAAAGAATGAAAGGTAAAGTCGACCCCAGTAGTATTTGAACTCAGAACATTAAAGATGGCCAAAATGCTGCTCAGCATTTTACCTGGTGTACTAAAGATTCTGTCAGCTCACTGTTTTGATAATAATCATAATAAACTCGTTACATGTGCCACTGTGTGGGTTGTCTTTATGTGGTGTATCAACAATTGAACCTCTTCAAACTAAATTCAGTTCCCAATAAGCATGTCATTTTTAGAATGCTGTTCCAACCCTAAAGACCCTGCCTCATTGAACTATCTCTAGTTAAAGATAACATTTTAATAGCATTTGAAAAAATTTTGCTGAAGATTGAAATTCAATGGAAAGGTTAGCTCCAAGTTCTCGGCAGCATGGATATAAGGAACTAACTTTTAATTATTGGAATTGTCAGTTTAAAATACAAACAATTGCAGAGAAATTGAAGTGTATCCTCTTCCTGCCACCACCAACACAGCCAGTAGTACAGTAAATGTTGCTTGGCTGATCTTAGCCTTACACCCTGGTTTCAAATGCCTATAAACATTCAGAAACCCTTTTAACAGTCCTAGAAACTTGAACCTTTCCCCCAAACCAACAAAAAACTGTGCCAGCTGCAGAATATTACTTAATATTTGTCAGATGTACATTCCTTCGAAAATCTTGGCAATCTTTTTCAAGATGTGAATTCAGCTCTGCAAGTTGACCAACGTTTCTTTATTCAGCAAGCTTAGGCTGATATCTATGAGAGTTAACTTGTCATAACCATCAACTAATGTCAAAACCGTAACCACGAATTTAGTTAACCTATTGGTTGGCTTCCAAAGATGAGGCATATTCCATCTACTTAAAAACAACAGAAGCCTGGTCTTACAATACCTTTGTGACTTAGAATACCAGTACAACTTCATAGCTACTAGGACCAATTATCTTAGAAGGAAATGAAATTTTAATTTATAAAAATAAAAAATTTGAATGTAATATTAGAGGTATGTTCCTGCAAATAATAGCAGCCAAATCTTGCTTCAAATCAAATACTTAAAAAGGAAATGAGCCATGCAGTCCCAACATATACAAAAGGATGAGATTGTCATCATTGGAACATTTTTCTGAGTTTGCTGTCAACCTGGAGCTAAGCAGATACAGCTACTAATTGTTGAAAATAGTAAATTAAAAAAATTCAGTTGGCAATACAACTGGAATTCCCCATACAGAATGGGTCAACGTACTTTAGAAAGGGATTCCCATCACAATTTCATATCTTTTTAACTTAGATTTTTAACTCATTTAGATTTTAGCATTCCTTAATGCCTTTCAACATTTCACAAAGAAAAAAAAAATCCAAAAGCTAATTAGAACAAAATTAGCAACAAGATAATTAGAACAATTTTATTCAAATGCATTGCAGGTTTCGAAAAAACAGAGGGATAAAAAACAAAAATAAGTCAGTACATTTTTCAAACAGAAACATTTAAATAACTCCCTTCGAATAAAAAGTATTTCAGATTAAGAAAAATTGTATTATCTCTAAATGGAAGTAGTGAATCTCAGTTGTAATTATCAAACAATTTTTCTCATTCTTTTCATCCAAACCCTCGAAAATGTTTGTTATCCCATTTAAAAATCTATACATCTTGTTGCAGAAACATTTGACAAACTGCTCAATTATTTCAATCTTACACCCACTAAACTACATGATTTCCTTTCATTGAGGAAGGTGTATTACACAAAACTCTTTAAATCAATGCAACAAATATTTTAATATACTAATTCATTTGTATTCATTGAAACAAAGTTCCCCCTTTTGCTTTAAGGAATATACATAGAGCTTGCCATAATAGTTTAGACACATTTCAGCCCATTCACAGCTATGTATATATTCTGAGGTTCTGTTGTAACAGGGTGGAGGTGAGAGGCAAAGGTCTTAGGTCTTAATAATTAATGTAAAGTAATTAGGGCATAATGCAAAATTAAGATTTACCATTATGGTTTATAAAGGAACAGAAAAAACATCTCCAACTAATAAAATGCATACACACATGCACACACGATTGCCAGCCCCAACAGCAAAATTCTCAGAAAATTTATAAAATTCCCAACCCAATTTCACCATGGAAAAAAAAAAAAAAAAGCAAAGGTGAATATTTTAGTAAATGAATTAGAAAAACCAAATTCAATGGATAAACTGAATCGTTTATTGGAGGCCAAGTTTCAGATTACAAAGAAATAACATTAGTAAGCAATGTCTACTATTTTTAACCCTTGTACATCTATGTTGTTGCTGTTTGCTAATGAGTTATATCAACAGCAAAAATAGCTGTAGGATTAGGAGGAAAAAAAAACTTTCATTGACAATCTGTAGGAAAGAGCCCAATTCAAAGTGGGATCAATCCCTATCGAAGAAAAAAAAAAACTTCTGTTAATCCTTTTTCCTTTGTGAAGAGATGATACAGCAGGTCAGAGGAAAAGACCCATGCTCTCCACCTTAACATGCACATAGAAACACCGAACTATCATTACAAAATTGGTCTTATGCAGATAACTCAAGTCCCAAACCAAGCTTGTGTCCACCAGCATTGAAATTTTTGCCTTCCACCAGAGTAGACAAAGTCAATACAACACCTAAAACAAATAGAAATATTAGAATTTTAGAAAACGTATTTAAATGACATACATATCAAAACTTACTTTTAATATACTTCAATTTACTTACCTGAGATCCATTTTAGTATTTTTCTATTCTAGCAATAAACTGTTTACAATGAAGCTAGTCAGCCACTACTAATTGCTTATTCCTTTCCAAGGTTTTCCACATCTATGTTCCTTCCTAACATCAATGCTAATATTTTATCACTCAGCTGCCGCTCGAATATACAATAACCAACACACTTGATACCCAGTCCCTTTGTCCTATTTGCATTAGATAAATTCTATTTAGGTAAATTAATCACGAAGTTCAACTGTGCCATCTAGACAAGTGATAATATTCAAAATGGTTGTTGATATCATAAAATCAAGACAAAGAAATGATTATCACTATGTTTGAACTGGCTACACAATACCAGTTTTTCCAACTGATCTCTAGAAAGCATTCCATAGTATCCACTGCCCATTCATACCACCACAGTAGATTTCACACATCTCCATAACCACTCAGATCACTTGTGAGCAACATTTTGGGCAAGTCAACACTTCACATCCATAATTCTCTCCAACTATTATAGGACTTTTACATTCACTATCCATATCTCACTATCATACAGCAGCATCATGTGGGACATGCCTTTAGCATAAAGATAGACTGATGCTATTAGCTCTCTGAACTCTCACTACACTTTGGCTTACTTCCAGTGTTAATTGCTTAGCTCAAGATCAAAAGGCAACCATTATTTTATTGGTAACAAACCTAGAATTACATTATATGCAATGTCTTTACTCTTTTTAGACAGTAGATAACAAGAGGGTGATTAGGCTGCCATTTGTAGTATATTGACCAGACCATTTACCAAGAATCACAAACTATCACTCACATCAATTAAGTTGTGAGTAGTTTATTCTACCCTGTAACATGTAATTCTTCTATAGATTTGCTGGCAAACCTGACAAAGTATACCTATATAACATCAACAGTTCTGATAACCTATTAATCTACACCAGTTTCCTTAGCATCCACTCAGCTTTGCATTTGTCAACTTATAGAGTACTTAGCTCTATTGCTGAGTTTCACTATTGATAGAACATCTCATTTTCCCCCAATTGTATAACATCTGTGGCTCTAACCTAAACTGAATCTTATCCCAGGTAAGTTTACGACAACTACTTTCAACATATGGTCATTAGTCTACAGATTCTGTAAATGTCTTTTCAGTGCATAGCCTTTGCAGTATTTATTGGTTATATTTATGAAAGTCATTGGGATAGCACTTCCCTGCAATACCCTAACTTCAAACCAACAAGGGAATCTCTGTGAGAGTCCCTCAACTGCTAAAAAGAGCAGCCAAATCATCTTCAAACCACATCCTATCATCTTCAACACTAATGCATGACCTCATTATTCAATGTGTCCTTTTCTAAGTGATTGGATATAGTCACAATTAGCATGATTACTGATCTGTTTGATTGGGGTTAACCCAGAGCTAATCAACGGCAATCTCATTCAGGAGATTAGTATAGCACCTACATAGCTTGATGCTTTCAATATATAACCTTGAACTTACATTCTGATTGCTTAAATGGGCAGAGAGCACCCTCAATAGCTAATCTCTGTTGGTGTCACTTGGGATACATTATCATAAGCCCATTCATATTCCAACTGATTCAATCACTAAGGACAAACAACACTTCTAAGAAAATTCATTTCTTTTTTTAACAACTGCATCACTTTGTATAAGAGAACACTTTAAAATCAAAGGTGACTAAATTATTCTTGTATGCAGGATAAACTATACAAAAAAAAGACAGATATGAAACAACTTTAGATGACAAAATCTATGAAAGAATTGCTGACATATGAGGATTTGAACATTTGTAAATTCTTAAACCGATATAGCGTTCGTATTTTTGATCATTTCCAACTTTATGCAATATAATCACAACTATGAAAAAAATATATCTTACCATCTCTCAACTTTTGAGAATAACCCAGTCCAAGTTGACTAGAATTGTTAATTTTAGCCTGCATTAAAATAAAAATATAAACAATTAAATAGCTGAAAATATAAATTGATTCATTCTAAAATGACTGTTCATGCTTAAATGATATGATAATCCATATCATCCAAACAAAGAGCATTATTTAAACAAGAAAAAAAATTCAACCAGAAAAATGAAAAAATACATAATGCATACAATTACCCTTGTTTATTAATAATTATGTAGTTAAAATTGTGTTCTTTGACTATGTTGAAATAAAACTTTTACTATCCTTTTACTTTCATACATGAAAAATTCATCAAATTGTAAAAGATATAGAAAATGTTCTTTAAATTGCTTTCTTGTTATTCTTTTAATTATAAAGGTAAATCTTTAGCTGTTAAAAAGCCAGTCTAATAGCATAAAAGGAAAATGTAGGAGATAACTGAAGACCTTCCAAAAAACTAATGCTTAAAATAAAAGATACTTTTCTTTTTAATCATGCTCATCGAGTCTAATCTACAGCTTTTTGTTTAGATTACAAAAATCTACTTTTCTAATGTGTGTGTACAAGGGAGTGCTGAAAGGGTATTGCATAAGGCCTCATTGGAGGAGCAACCTTCCAAGTTCTTTTACAGGGCTTAGAAAAACTGAAAGGTTGTTGCAATAAGTGTGTGAATCTGAGGAGAATATGTTGAACAAAATCATAATTGAGCCTCCTGTATTCTCTTTTACCCAAAGCCAGGAACTTTTCAGCGCACGCCCATGCGCACACGCCCACGCCCACACCCACGCGCGCGCGCACTATATATATAACCAACTCAATTCATGTATATCACCTGAGAAGTGAAAATGGAGAAAATACTGCTAGTTTAATTTTAGTAAAATAGGCCTTGAACAAGACATTAAATATCTAGTTCATCAGTTTAATATGTGCACTAACTCCAACTTTCCTTGTAATAGGACACACAACTCATCCCTTTTCCAGTCATGTTGATAAGACAATATCTTTAACACATTCATAAATCAGAAATTACTGAATTAGGTTTGATGTTTATAAACTCTAAATCACTGGAAATTCATTGTTCAATATGATCATCTTTGAACAGTTGGAAGTTCATGTTCACTTAAAATCCACTAAATTCATGTAAAATTTTCCTCCCGAGCTATTATAGAAAATTGAAGGAAAATACTTAAACAAGTATACAAACAATGAAAACAAAGAAATAGTCCTAGCCACGAACATGATGGATTTGGGTTTTTTTTTTTAATAAAAAACAGAAATATACTTACAGAGATTGAAGTATCACAATCCAAGATGTATTTACCACCTAAACCAAACCTAGTGACATTGCTATTGGATGTCCAAGACAAGTTAACACCAATGTCAAGTTTGGGGTTCACATGCTGATAAATAGAACCACAAAATTCTGTTCCATCATTTCTGTAGAAAGAAACAATTACATAGGTATAGAAATTAATCATAATATGGCACATCTCTAAAATGTTTTCAAGATAACTCAGTAGCATTGAATATAGAAAACTGCCTTATTTTTATTTAAATCTAATCAATTATATTGTCAACATTTGATAGTTGTATTTGTTTGGGGGAAGTGATTTAGGTAGAATTGTAAGACATATACATTGCAATTTTCACTTATTTTGTAATAATTCTTTCTCTACTGTAGGCACAAGGCCTGAAAGTTTGGGGAAGGGAGAGCCGATTCGATCGACCCCAGTGTGTAACTGGTACTTATTTCATTGACCCCGAAAGGATGAAAGGCAAAGTCGACCTCAGAACGTAGCAGCAGAGGAAATACTGCTAAGCGTTTCGCCTGGCATGCTAACAATTCTGCCAGCTCACCACCTTATTCACTTTGTAATAAGGATATCCAGTCTCATAATGGTCTGCCTTCAGACAGGTGAAGTGCTTGTTAACCTTCTCTAGCACTCTCTATACGACCTCGGAGAACTCATACCCTCCCTTGCCACCATTAAGTAGACTACTGGAACTACTACCATCCATGACTAGACACGAGATAAATATTAGAATAATTTTCCATTGCCTTCTCCAAGAAGGTGGAATTTGAACTCAGAATGTTGAGAGCCAAAGGATATACCATAGAGCATTTCTGCTGACATGCAATTCTGGCACTCTCCCACCCACCACAACAATGTGAAATGAAGTGTTTTGCTCAAGAACACAACACACCACACCACACAATCTGAGAACTGAACCCACAATGCATTATCAAAATATTGAAACAATCGTAATTCAATGAAGAATACTGTCCAACTATTTCATATTAAAAGACATGCTATCTCCATTTATTCTGATGAAGCTGGAAGCTGTAATAATGATCAATATAGTTTGGAAATTTATTCATGGGCTACCTGTTCAAAATATAGTACTTACAAGAGATATAGACAAGTTTATCACATTTTAAACTAATATAAACTCAATCTTTTGCATAAAAGTACTTTTTGGCATAATTTATAAAGACTGCAATCATAAAAGATTATAAAAAAAACACTGAACAACAAAATACACTGCCACCACTTTTTGTACAGAAAAGACTGATTTTTCTTATTACACAGGATCTTAAAGTTTCCAACAAAAAAAAAAAAAAAAAGAAATCAAGATTTTTTTTTTTTAAGATTTAAATCCTATGGGATAAATATACAGTATCTTAATTTGTTATTGTAGAAGCATATGGATCAGTACAGCACTATAAAAATGGGTAGAAAAATATTTCTCCCTTTTGTTTTTCCATAAAATTATAAACTAAAAATACAAGTTTCCTCTTTTGAAGATGACAACCACCATACTGGCTCAGTGTTAATCTTTTAAGCACTAAGACTTTTTTCACAATTGTTATGAATTCTCAGGATCCAAGTTTAGGAGATTAAGCAGGCAATACTAAAACAGAATTCCATTGTAGGTTACAAGATCTAGTCATATGGCCTTTTAACTCAATATCCCAGAAACACTCAACATGCATTTCCTTTACATGCTCATGCAACACTTTCTCAGCTCACTTGTTGATTAATACTGCATATCTAACATTCGCTTTAATTCTATAAAACCATTCAAATTTGTAGGTCTCATCTTGGTTTGCAATCTTACAACACCCTAGTTACATAAGAGACACAAAAGATAAAACTTACACATTCGTATGCAGAGTGAAGTCACCAGCAGAATATCCAACTGCAAAATTACTACGAGAAAGCTTGGACTTAGACGTATCAAAAGACATCTGATAACCAGCTAACCATCCCATGTATCTGTAAACAGAGAGCAAGTTATATAATATATAATAACAGAAAAATTGAAAGCAACAGCATATATTACAGGTGGAAAATGTTAAGAGTAGATAAATGATTAAGTATTGTTAGCTTAACCTAAAAGATAAGTGCCGTACATACATGTTTCTGTTAGTTGAAAATGTACTTCATCTAAATACTAAAAAGTGGCTTTATAACTTGATAAAATTTTTTTTTTTTTTTTTACTATATATGAAGCTAATTTTCCATTATACAAAGTGTAGCCAACTCTTTACCTATTCCTTGATGCCTAAGCACTTGAGACTGCTCAAGTTTATTCATATTCAAAAGCAAAAATATTTAAATTCTATTACTGCATTAGTGACAATGATTTCACTAAAACACTATATACTATGCCATTTGCACATGAATTTGAGTTTACAGAAGATCTTTATTACTTCCCCTCTGCTCGTTACTTATATCACTTTCCAGCTCCACACCCCACCTTCTCCACATGAATAATCATGTAGCTCCTCTTCAACATGAACCCTGCTCTGCTCCTTTTCTCTCATACTTTACTCACCTCTACTCATTCTCTTAAGTTTCCCCTCCCCATTCAACACTTATAGTCATGCAAGCTACATGGCGACCTCATGAGTGCTAGTAACACAAAGAAAAAAAAAAGGCACTGAGTACACACTGAAGTGATCGGAATTAGAAAAGGTATCAAGCTGTAGAAACCATGCCAAAGAGGCACTGGATCATAGTCCTAAGATTCATCAGAGCCCATCAAAGTATCCAATGCATGCTGGCATGAAACTCGGTGTGGTTGGCGATAGGAAGGGCATCCAGCTGTAGAAACTCTGCCAAATCAGATTGGAGCCTGGTGTAGCCACCTGGTCCACCAGTCCTCAGTCAAATCGTCCAACCCATGCTAGCATGGAAAGTGGACGTTAAACGATGATGATGATGATGATGATGATAGTGATTTCCTTAACTTTGAATATGGTAATTCTGAAAATTAAACCACAGGTAGTGAATTCTGAAGAGAAATAAACAGTCATAAATGCATTAAGAAAACTATAGATTCATCAAGTGCTAATAAAAACAAACCTTCAAATAAATCAAATTTTTATGGCTTGTTTTTTGATTTAGAGGTTTGTTTTATTAGCACTTGATTTATAGAAATTAAGGTTAGCACAAAAGTAAAAAGTAGGATAGTGTCCACAAGCTTTTAAAATCTTCTAAGATAAGCTGGGTGATGTAACAATAGTGAATGCCAGACTGGAATGGTTCAAATGGCACATGAAAATATATTTAAATACAGAGAAGACAGATTAAATTATATTTCATTACCCTAGTACTAAAGCACCATGGACTGTAGGTCCTGCAAATTCAAAGTCAACATCCACACCACCATTGATATAATCATTTTTGTAACCAGTTTTGATTTTACCGCTTCTTTTACTGAAAAAAAAAAGAAAAAAAAATTGCAAACATTTAATCAGTTTTCATTGTTTATACAAAATTTCAATATTACTCATTTCATTTTTTTGTTTAATTTTTTCTTTATACAGTATATAAACAGATATTTAAATATTCTTAGGTTACAACAATAGCTCTGTAGTAGACTACCAATAACTTACATTATACCATATCTCAAAGAGAACCAATGACAGCCAGATTACTAATGTAACAGCTATATATTTCCTGACAAATGCCCTAACACATTAAAGGATATATAAGTTCTAAATATATTACATATACATAACTAATGTAACAGCTATATTTCCTGATATAATGCCCTAACACATTAAAAGATATATATTCTAAATATATTACATGACTTTATTCTACAGCTAATTTTTAATTCAACATATGTAAGTGACAACACATTATACTGAGCAACTTTAATAAATTAAACATTTTAGAGTAAATTTTCTCAATAGGATTGATAACATCTAGTATATTCCATCTGTGGGTTATCTAAAACATAATAATGGATAGAAAAAAGTGTTTGTCACTTTGCTAAAATGCAAAGCCTATTAAAGAGTAAATCTAAAAAACAAAAAATCAGCTGTCACTTTCAAGGCATGACTTAGTAGGAAGCATCATGCTTTCACTAATAACTTTAGGTGTACCAATGTTGTCATGAACAGACAGACACACAATCAGTTCTCCCACCATTGACTCAGCAGAGCCATTCACAAAATATGACAGCTGGAGAAAGAGCAGGCTGCATCAGTACTCAGCTGAGTACACCAGAGTAACACAAAAGAATTTTGCTCAAGAATACAATGCACTGCTGTCTGGTCCAGGAATCAAACTCACCTCAATTATGTGCCCAACAACCTAACCACTAGACCAAATAAGGAGTAGACTGATACAAGTAAATGAAGGTTGAATGTAACAAATTGGATAGGTTATTTGAGGCTATACTTGCATTAAAGTTCAAATATTCTTTAATATTTAAATTGAAATGGAAGAGGGAATTGTAATGCCCAGGACTTTTGTAAGCCCCTCCCAAACTAATGAGGTCAATGCAGTACATACAGAGGACCTATTTATGTAGGAAACACATTGGTAGAAAGAAAGTTCCAAAAATTTGCAGTTCTGGAGAAAAAGAATTAGGGAAGAATTGTTTGAAGTGTATCAAGTGCAATTGGGTGGAAGCAGTACACAGATGCTGGTTTATTTGGAGCAGAAACTAGAAGAAAGGGCAATGTCAGTGGGCAAGCATGTTAATGCATAATACCCGGGGGCATTGTGTTCAGTTTGATCAGCCACACTTACATATTACTTGAATATGGTTCTTACATGACATTTGCAGAGGGTCAGTTGCCATATTTCTGATTGTAAAGAAAAGTTTAGCCCTTTTTGAAGCAGTTTTCACACAAGAGTGGGTACCTTAACAATTTTAAGTATATTGCTCTTGAGTAAGGAAGGTGTAGTGTTGCAAGACTGCTTCCTTGATACAGACTCTTGGCATTGTTAATGAGATTAGGCTGTCTTATCCCACTGCAGAAACTTTGCAAGGTTTCTATTCATAACTGCAAGTCTGGGAGGTTGTATATCACTGATATTTGCATGAAGGAGTTTATTGAGCAGTGACTGGTGATGTTATACGGAGCAATGTTTATAAGAGGACAGTGAAGTTAATACATAATACCTAACCAAATTAGATCAAAAGTAAAATTACATACCCAGTCTGAGGAGCAAATGATGTATCAAAGGAAACTTTTAATCCCTTAGCAATTTGGTCTTCAACAGTGATTTCTGTAGCCAAGATGTTGTCAGTGTTCCATTTTTCAGAAAATGTCATACCTAAACACAAGAATAGCAAATAAGCGCTCTTTTCAATTAATGTTTATCCATTTCAAAAGTTCTGAAAACATCAAAATTTCCAAGAAATTCATACCAGTTATTGAAGGTATTTAGAATCTATACACTTAACAATCCTTCAATGAGCTAATACTTTAGTGAAACATCAAGAACAAAATACAATATTGAACTTAAAACTTGAAAAAAAAAAATTATTTTAAAAAAAAGAAAGAAAAAAAAGAAAGACTAAATTTCATAGCTCTTAGAGGCATCAGTTGCAACTATGCAGAAATTTTATTTAGCAATATATACAGACAATTCTCCTGCAAGCCATCTATTTCTACTGGGAAAATTTTTTTTTTTTTTCAATTTTTCTACTCAGGTCGTGCTGAAAATGTTAGCACTAGTAAAATTAATCCCTGAATATCAAGAGATGTAATTAAATACTGGATGACATTTAGTGCACACAACTTACAATAGTAAAATATTGTCTAAAATATTAGTTTACTCAATATCTGTAGATTAATTTACTTTCAATAAAGATTTTTACTACCAAGTTACAAATTTAAGAGGAAGCATACAGCTGATAAGGTTTACTTCACTATTTGACTTGAAATTGTTTTATTGAACTTGGAAGTATGAAGAAGTCAACCTGGGAAGGATTTGAACTAGAAATTCACAAAGAAAAAGACAGACAAATATACTAACCATACTCCTCCCATTTGTATTTGGTCTCTAGACTGCCATTAACTTTCCCTGATTCACTGTTAGAACTTCCACTAGTCGTAAGGGACACTCCTTTTGATGTTTTTGTTTTGCATTCCAATTTAAAAAATCCATAATCTGAAATAAAAAAACAAATGCAATTGTTAAATTACATTAAATCTTGAGATAAACAAACAGTGCTCCAAAATGTGAATTAATAATATCAAACAAATTTCTTAAATGTAAAACTGATCAAAAAGAAAAAAAAAAGAAATGACATATTTTCTTTAAAGTTCCAGATTATTAAAGACTTGCTGTTGTATTAACTTTTCAGGATGGAATGGTTTACCAATTGAAGCAATATTTTTTACAGTTTAAAGTCCACAATGATAAATTAAAAGCTTGAAGCATAACACAGTGATAGTACTAACAACTGAACCTCTATGTCAGTAGATCAGTATCTTAACCTCACAACCATTGTCTGCAGTTGTGAAACAGTTTGCAGACAACTATATGCAAGAACTAAAGAACACTGAAGTGAAGTAAGCAGTTAGCTATCAACTAGTAAGGTCTTCTATGACCATTGAATACTTTAAGACATAAGAACATCCTTATTAGATATAGGAAAATTAGAAACAATTGGCTTTAACAGATGTAAATATATGAACCATAAAAAGATTAAGTTTTTACAAGTGATATCCTAAAACAAGTTCTAATATGTCCAATCATTATCATAAATTATAGTAAACTAAGATTTAACAGCATATCTCATTCTTCAAAAGCTGATATGTAATATTCTTATATCTTTTATGATTTGGTTCTCTAAGATATTTGTGTATTAATTAAAATATTTTAATTTGTCATGATTTAATGTCTGCTTTCCATGCTAAAGGCAACAATTAAAACTGGCATTTAAATTCTGGTTCGATGCAGATATGGCTCTGTGGTAAGAAGTCTGCATCCCAACCACATGGTTTTGGATTCAGTTTCATTGTGTGGTACTTTGAGCAAGTGTCTACTATAGCCCCAGGCCAACCAAAGCCTTTAAGTGGATTTGGCAAACAAAAATTGAAGAGTGTGGGTTATTGTCTCCTTGCTTTGACATCATGTGATAGTTGTAAACAAGTGTCACCATGATGCAGGTAATGTCTATCTCAAATCGTCCATGAAAAAGTGCCTGGTCATGGGGAAATATCTTGCCTGGAAATAGGTTAGGACTGACGACAGGAAGGGAATCCAGTTGTAGAAAATCCACCTCAATAAGTTCCATTCAACCATGGAAAACTGGACATGATAAAAATTTAAATAGTGCCAGCTATGAAAATCATCATCGTTTAACGTCCACTTTCCATGCTAGCATGGGCTGGATGATTTGACTGAGGACTGACGAACCAGACGGCTACACTAGGCTCCAATCTGATTTGGCAGAGTTTCTACAGTTGGATGCCCTTCCTAACACTCAGTGTAGTGGGTGCTTTTATGTGCCACCGGCACGAAGGCCAGTCAGGAGGTACTGGCAACGGCCACGCTCAAAATGGTGTATTTTATGTGCCACCTGCACAGGAGCCAGTCCAGCAGCACTGGCAATGACCTCGCTCGAATGTCTTTTCATGTGCCACCAGCACAAGTGCCAGGAAGGTGACACTGGTAACGATCACATTCAAATGGTGCTATTTACGTGCCACTGGCACGGAAGCCAGATAGCTGCTCTAGCAACGATCACGCTCGAACGGTGCTCTTAGCGCTCCAGTGGTACAGGTGCCATCACGATTTCGCTTTCACTTGCCCCAACAGGTCTTCGCAAGCAGAGTTTAGTGTCCAATGAAGGAGATGTTGGCATGGATGCCAGTTGTCGAATTTGGTTCGATTTCAATTTCACTTGCGTCAACAGGTCTTCGCAAGTGGAGTTTAGTGTCCCATGACGGAAAGGTACGCCTAAGTTGGCTGGTTACACCCCTGGCAGAGGCCTCGGATTATGGTCTCACTTGGCTTGCCGGGTTTTCTTACACACAGCATATTTCCAAAGGTCTCGGTCATTGCCTTGGTGAGGCCTAATGTTCAAAGGTCGTGCTTCACCACCTCATCCCAGGTCTTCCTGGGTCTACCTCTTCCACAGGTACCCTCAACCGCTAGGGTGTGGCACTTTTTCACACAGCTATCCTCATCCATTCTAGCCACAAGACCATACCAGCGCAATCGGCTCTCTTGCACACTACAACTGATGCTTCTTCGGTTCAACTTTTCTCTCAAGGTACTTACACTGTCGAGTATGCACAGACATTACACATTCATCGGAGCATACTGGCTTCATTCCTTGTGAGCTTACGCATGTCCTCAGCAGTAATATTAAACTACATAAATTTATAAAACATTTATACAAAAGTAACTAAAATAGAAATTTTAATATCGAAATACATTTAACTTCAAACTAGAATATTACTAAGTAACTAGAGTAGGAGTGTCTTCTATATAACAAATTATTTCAAAATAATTTATGTAGCTTATATTTCGCAATCCAGATCAGTCAACTGCGATGAAATATGAACTTGGAATGTGGAAAGAATATTTTAAGCCTAATACATGATGCTATTTCTGCTTACTTCTGTCCTGATGTTTCTAAGTATTAATAATCTGTACACTAACAAAGACACCAATTTTACTGTTAGCAAACTAATGCTTCTTGGAAAAAATACTCAACATCATTTACAACCAAAATAATTCTCATCTAAAAAGGGATTCTTCAACTGCAGAGAAATACCTATTAAATAACTAAGGTCAAAAAGTTGTACCCTTCTCTTATGAAAGTTTTCAATGTCAACATTTTGTGAATGTTTTGTTTATATATATATATATATATATATGGTTGTTGGATCTACAAGCTGGTAAATTCAGAAGCAAATAAAATTGTGTTGACTGAATACTAATGTGCAAATAAACACACATGAACCATAGAGATAACATTTCTGTTTGCAATATCATTATATGTTCAAAGAAACCCACTATCTTCTCATTAATAATTTATTTCACTAATTTTAATATTAAAAAATAATGCCCGTTGATCATGATAACTTTTTGTACTTTAGAGAAATGAAGCAAGATAATCATGCTTCCCTTAATCCAGATTAATAAATTTACCTCCACTCCTATTAAACAACTATTCAAACAATTTCTTATACAAGAAAATTTTCAAATTTGATAAAAGTCTTTTTGCCACCATTAAATTCACATTTACAGAGAAATATTTTAATAACAGCTTCAAGACAAAAAAAAATTATAATCCCTAAAAACTACTTACTAAATCCTTTGGAAAAAAGATCCCTTGAACTTTTGCCAAGGTCAGCATATGATGGAGGTGCCATGATAGAAAATTAGTAGCTTCTGAAAAACAAAACACATTGCATTTTAGTCAATGTTTCAATTCGAAAAAGCTAAAAACACAACTTCCGAGAGGACATAAAATTTTCATTTCGTTTGTGATACCAATACAAAGAGTTCTTGCAGGAAGTATGTGAAAAGGACTCCTTTTTTTTTCAAAGCAGAAAAATGGGTGCTGGTGTAGTGTGTGATCTACAGCAACTTAAATCTAGACTAGCTTGTGATCTACATCCAAAATTTTGTTATAAATTTGCAATTATAATTAGGAGCAAGTTAAACATTTAAAAAATAAAAATTTTTATTTATTTTTATTTCATACTAGAAACATGAATACTATTTGTATACCATGGGATCAGGACTAAAAGTGTTTAAATCATAAGAGGTTTTTTAGTTTATATACCAAACTAACCAAAAGTCGAGTAAACGGATGAATTTTAAATGTAGATCAAAAAGTTGGTGTAGATCACAAACTATACCATTTGAACTAATGTAGATCACAAGTTATACTAGAAGCATGTATGTAGATCACATACTACACCAGCAATAAAAAATATATACATTTATAACTTTATGGAGCTTATACCATTACATGACAACAATAATCATCATTAAGTATCAAATATCAGGTTTCAAACAAAGTTCAAGTTAGTCAAGAGTTAAATAATTTTTTTTAAATTTGAAATCAAACAAAAAAACATTAATTTATCTTGTAAAAAAAAGAGTACTTGTAAACAGATTATATATAATCAATGGTAGCAGCATCAGACTAGGATAAGAAATGAAAATTAAGTGTATGTTAATCTAAAAACCAATAAAATAAGCAATTAATTAAAGGTAATAATGATCATACAAATAGTGAGAATAGTTATTTCATAAAGAGCACATTAGCTGGTCTCTGAATGAAAACTATAGATATATAATGTTCTGTGTAATATTGCAAGATTCAGAAGAGCTGCAGCATACAAAGCTGGCATAATACCAATGATTTAGATCTGACAGGGTTATATGTAACTTAGTATTAATATGACCAGCTTTCAGAAATCTAGATCTAAATCTATATTTGTTTTTATCTTTCTGGAATCAATATTAAACTATAAGCTTGAACAAGGATATTTTTAAGCATCAACAAGTAACAAAAAACTGAAATAATTTTGGTAACAAACCACATCTCCAATAGAATAGTATACTAAGAATATTTTAATCAAGAATAAGAGAGTTATTGAAGTAATAGAAAAAATTCAATCAAAATCATAATGTCAATATATGAGCATAAAGGATTTGGCATTTAAATTATTTAAACGTTAACTTCATTCTTTGCAAAGGAAAACATTGTTTTTTTAAGAAGAGACAAGGAGTATTAATTCAAGGGCTTAAACGCTAATTAGCACATTAAGAGGTTGTTACTCAGACCCAAATGAGCTCTGATCCATCAGATCTGATGCAATTGCTCCAGTCATACCCATTTTCCTAAGACTACACATCTATTGTATCCTTCCATTCTCAAGATAGCAATATATTCATTTGGCTGCTATTTTTCAGCAGGTCGATCGATCACGTAGAGGCTCCCTTTTGTCTTTCAGATTAAATTTCAGTATTTTAATATTCATAAACATAAAATTAGCCATTTTGTCCGTACATCCATAATTTTCCAGAATAAGAGAACTATATATTACCACTGACATTGAAAGCATTTGACGAACATAGATTTTCTTTCGTTTACTTTTTTAAAAACTAGATTAAATTCTACTCGAAATGATGTTTTGATTCGTCAACCTCTTATTTATGATAATGATATTAAAATCATAAAAGTGACCTAGAATGGAATTAGTACAACATAGAATTTCAAGAAACATCACTTGATAAGAATAATTCTTTTATGTTACTTCAAAAATAAACAAATCACGACATAATAGTTGAGATATATTAAACTGTTAAAAATTCAGTAATTAATAAATTTCAAAACATAGGATTTTTAAAGAGTCACTATATTTGACATTTCAGGAACATTCTTTAGAATCCAAAAGGATAACTGGAAAATTTTTTGCTTCTTAAATCAATTACTTAAAATGCTGAGTTACGTTGGCCGAATCCGGTTATTTGAACTTCTACGAACCGGAGGTAAAAATGAAACGTGTCGTCCTGGTAAAGCCTTCTTTATTTTCTAAGTAATGGTGTAGAGACAAATAACCTTCTGTAAAAGGTGTTGCTTTCACCGAACAAAAAGGTCAAATGAGACAACAAACGCAGTAGGTCAGGTAGTAAATATACACATTTAAATCCTAGAATTATGTTGAAGGATAATTAAATATAATGACCACGTTCAGTAGAGTGAACACAGGAGTTGATGGTTGGTACAATAACCAATAAGCAAACTAAATGTATAGGAGTAGTAGTAGAATTGTAGATTGTTCTTTCATTGAGTGTCGTCAGTTTCGAAGACTTCCTGCCCCACTTACATCACCACCAGTAGTAGTAACAAACTCAACAGCCATTATTTCATCTAGCATCAATATCTTAACAAGCAACATTAATAAAGGTCAAAACGCTAATGTTGGAACCTGCACGTGCAACTACAGAAGCAGCTATTTCTAACTTCAGCTGCTCTCTCATACAAACCAAGGGCACAACAGCTTACTAAGAAACAGGACATTCAAAATCTATTAGGAACCCACATTTAAGTGCTTGGTCTTTACCTTCAGGTCACGGCAAAGCAGGAAAACGGATCTCGGAAAATGAAGCAATATGAAAGAAAATCTTTTTTAAAACCCAGCTAACGCCAGTTTTACATTTCCATACATTAAGAGAGATTAGTAAAAAATTAAATCGAATTGGCAGTTATTGATCACTGCATTAGCTGAAAAAAATATAAATGTACCAATATTTTTGGTTCTTCTCATGGTCTCATTGAATGAAAATTAATAATTCCGGGTTTTACAACCAAGCCTATTCCTACATTCCAGAAATATAACCTTTCCTATATCTTGAAAACTGTTCTAGACGAAAGAATATCGTCTTATATAAGAGAATCAACGAGGGAACATCCACATTGATGATCGAAACTGCAGCCAATTTCTCTCAAATCACACATTCTACCGTCCAAAAAGAGAAAGGATACATTCGGCAATGCAGTCCTGGAGAAACAAACCGATGAGATGGTCACAACTGACACACCATTAATCAAAGATTTATTTGATTAGTGTCGACCTCGGGTTACACAAAGACTAAAACGAAAGGGAGGGTGTGACCTCTTGCCTACCAATCAATTTATATTCCAAACAATATTCATTCAGGTAAATTTAGATATTAGCTGTGTTTTGAATTACCTTAAAGAATAACCTCTGTAGTCAGAAATATCGATTTTCATCAAAGGTCTTTAAAAAAAGACGACAAATTAAAATGATTATACAAGAACCAACAAAGGTTGTTTCAAATGCATCTCCAATTTCACACGGAATACAGTATCGGTAGACGTCTTAAAACCTTTTATACCCCGCATTCATCATAAAAGGGGCTGGTAAACAGAAGAATAGTTAGCAGAAAGTGTAAAGCCCCAACGTAGAAGAGATTGATAGGAAATGAAGGAGTGAAAGAGAGATTCAAGGTATGCACAGTGCTTCAAAAACTGTGTCCGATGTGTCCTTGAGACAAGGAGTAACAGGCATAAGACAACCCAAGAGCACTGACAGATTTTTGCACACATTTTTTCTTTTTTTTTGTTTGTATATACGAGTATTTATATATATATATATATATATATATATATATATATATTCACATACAGACACGCGTATATAGTTAAATCAGACAATATATAAATAGAGTAAGAGCGTATCTGCTATATGAACGAGCCAATGAGGGAAGCCTGTATGCCGTCGAACGAGGTGCTAGGAATAACAGTCAAATATCCTTCAAGTCACATCCTCATCTCTTAGTAAAGGACACATTGAGTAACGTAGCCCAGGACGTACATCTGGGATGGTGTGATGATGGCTAGAATGCATTTCATAACTCTCAGTTCAAGACTGACTTAGAACAAACTAAGAAAGGGGGTTCGACCCAGCTAAACAAAATTTTTTTTTGCCTTTCTCTGTCATATATATATATATGGCTCTGAATTTCTAATGTCGAAAATAGGGAATAATATGCATAGGATGTATGTTTTAATGCTATGTACGCACGAATGTGTGTTAATGTTATGTATATGTTAATATGTACATACACGTGTGCTAATATATAATACATGCGTGTTATGTATGTGAGCAGAAACCTGTATCTTTCACCATGAAATATTCCACATTCTTTAATAAAGTGCTATCATGAAATCCAATCTAAAAGTACATCTAACACTCAACCAATTCTCTCCTCCATCCACTTATTCCACGGAATATTTATTCAGTTCTGCGATTTTTAATTCCAAATAAGAAAAAAGACTAGATGGCCAAATTAAACGTTTCTCTGAAGATATTCAATATGACATTGCTCAGAAAAATAAAACACTTAGCATCATTTAATACAAAATATTTGGCCATCTTTCATTAAAATTTTCTTTTAATGTTTTTGTATAACATTTCATTAGAGAATTTTTACATGAAATGGATGTTTCTGGACGCAGAAATTTTAGTTTATTATCAGAAACTTTAAAAAGAAAGCATATTTTTAAATAATTCTTGTGTTTATGTGCGGTGTATGCAATATTATAAATGAAGTTCCAGGTCTCAGAGATATGAAGAGACAAGAGGTTAGTTTGTAAATGTAAAGCAGACATTGATTTAAATGAAAACTAGTGAAGTGTCAATGTGGCTGGAAGTATTAATAATTACATTTTACAAGATAAATGTGTTTTTTCACACCCAAAATCATGCACGTCTAGTGATAAAAGCTGATCAATGATAGAAATGAAGGAAGGACACGAACAATGGCTGACGCTTTCTTAAGCTAACAAGACAGACCTTCACATGGTTCTATCGTCACAATCAGTGTCATGGTTAAATTTTGTAAAACATGATAAGATGAGAAAGAAGCTTTCAATGAAAATACAAGTATGAAAATGTGACGGAAGGAAATATATTTAAAAGTGAAGAGTATACTAGAAAGAGAGAGAGAGAGATGAAATCACCAACCTTACGACTGCCAACGATGTTGCCTCTACGAACTTGAAGGTCAGAGAGAGAGAAAGAGCAGGATTGCAGATGTGCAGTTAGAAAATGACGACACTTCCCGAGCACTGAAACGTAAATTGACTGCTAGCAATTAACTTACTGCTATACATCTCGAAACAGATATTTATTTTTTGTTTTATGTTTATATTATACGAAAAAAAATTTTAATAGATAAATAAAACTGGAAAAAAATTTATTCGTTTATTAATTTTAAGAAAAAATATTTCCCCCCTCCCTCAATTCTGTAGTATAACGGACATAGAATTTATTTCCCGACATCCTCTCGCATGACATAATGAGGTCAAAGGTTACAGAGACAATTCTTCTGTCGTCCCCTCCCCTTTTAAAAAGTCAGAAATATGAAATGCTACTATGAAAACTCAGAAAGATAAAATGATTATTAGAAGGTAGCAATGCCTGGTGAGTGATTATTTATTTATATGCATATATATATAGTATACTTATTTGATTGTTTAATTCTTGTATTCATAATCAATATTATTGATATATGATAAATATATATATAAATTGTTAATTTACTCTGCCAATTCCAGTGTCGGATTCAAAGATTCTTGCAACGTGTTTCCTTCTCTCAGATAAACACTCCCATCACATTTATGTTGTTTTAATATTTCACACACCACTCAACTATATTTTCCAATACGTTTATTCCCCGTTACCTTAGAGATACGAGCGCATATATTTTTTTTTAATCTTTCTAATAATTATTTTATTCCCCTTCCTACACAAAATAGCTTTCTAAGTTTAAATATTTTTGTTTTAAACTAAAGATCCATTTTAATACTATTCTAATATCATTACTTTTCGGCTGCTTTTTTCGTTTTGTCTGCGATCTTTCTAGAAGATCTGACTTTTGAAGCAATTACAGAAAATACTTCGCTAAATTATTTTACAGTCAGTTGCTGTTGCTCTAAAGTAACTTTTAAGCAATAATAATTTCTTGCATAGGCACAAGTCCTGACATTTGATCGGAGGGTACATTTGATCGAATTGTTTCTATCACTTTACTGATATTGGGCTTACCAACATCAGGTATTCCAAAAAAACTTTTTCTTTTTTCAGTTATATTACGACGGAGTTTCAGATTAGAAATCTCAATGAGGAGAATACGGGATTCCTAATCCGAAATTCCGCTAATATTTCATTGATATAGCTAGGAAGATTGTTTATGTTGTTATTTATCACCATGGTCGAGTGACTTTTTGATCAAAGGCATTCCAGCCATGACTATACCGTTTTTTTAAGCATGTTGTATCTATGAGTACATATCTCAATGTCTTTTCCTTTTTTTATAACCACGTGAGTTGGATATTTGGCTGCTATTTCTAAGTGACCACAATCACTCCGTAGTGTTTATAATTTGTTACAGTGACCACAATCACTCTGTAGTGTTTCTAATTTGTTATTTAGTGATGACGCTACAATTCTTTTACTTGCTTTCACTCAAATTGTCACAGACTGCTTTTTGCACTTCTTGAAAACTGAACTTTTAATCTAATCTGTTTGTCCCATCATTCTCTCGATTATTGCGTCTCTTGGACAACTTATTATCCAACTACATATTCTTCCCTTTCAATGTGGTTGGTGTGATTTGAGGGAGATTTAGTTACTATTTCTACCACGTCGTGCTACTACATAGAAGCAAGCTTCCCCGTGGGCTTGTAGTCCATGTCTAGTAAAATTATAATTGAAAATTGAATCAGCTTATAAAATACCACCTAATCCTGCAAATACAATAGTCCAATAATAAATACATAATCACAACACTGTCAAATTTAATAGTCAGATTCTTGAAAGAAATGTATGAAATAACGAATACGCGCACACACGTGCGAGTGTGTTGTAGTGTGTGTGTACCTTTAGTACATTGATAAACAACTTGTAACCAGCCCAGTTTTTCACTTCTAGTTTGTAAGTTATTTATCTCGTTTCATATCCATTACTATTTATCCCTGAAGGAGGGATGAACGCCATAGCTCATATTGCCTATTCTAATAGATTTTCTTGGTATTTTTTTAGTCTTCATTTTTCTAACGGAAAACAAAAACTGCCAAACCACTTTCATCTTGACGGCGTAGATGTCGTTTAGCCAGCCCCAAGTCAACTGTGACCGAGCAGACCCATGATCAAAGGTATTATTTCAAAAATGACGTTGTTTATCCTCCTGTCAGTTCTATTCAAGATTTATGATCAATGACGTTGCAGTTTCGGCTATTCTGTTTTTACACATATCCAAAATTATATTGTACAACGTGTCCGAATTTTGGTTTTAATATGGATATTTGGCTGTTATTTCTAGCACGACGAGCCACCACAGAGAGGCTTCTTTGTTGGCTTCAGTGTTCCCTAGTTTAAGATTGTAGGATGTGAGTTGAGGGAGATTTCACAGCTATTTCTAGGAAGCTGAACGACCACTTAGGGGTTCTCTCGTTAATGTGTGTGTGTGTGTGTGTGTGTGTGTATGGCGAAAATAAAGAATACGTACACTCGGTGTTAAGGTTTTTGTTACGCCGAAAACGGGTGATGTAACGTATTCTTTACCTATGCAATACGATCAACTAAGATTCTCCAAGTAATTTGTAAAACAAAAATTCCATCAAGGAATGTTTAAAATGTTGATAAAAAAGCACTCGGCAAGATCAATTTATAGTAATTTCTGAAGAAAGTAGATTGGAGTGGATCTGGTCATAAAAGTAACTGATCGACCACCGGATATGTTTCGGTCTTATTAGGCCTCCTCGGTGAAATCTACTCACTTGGTAAGTTAATGTGCAGTGGCGCTGAATGTGAATATCAAGATTGTAATGCCTAAACAAGTTCATTGAGCCACTATTTAGCTTTAAAGACCGGAGCCATTTCAAGATGTATTGTCTAAAACAACTGTTCTCAAACTGATAAAAATAGTGAAATTTTGGATCTGTTCAGTTTGACTCAGATTTTTTTGAATTTTTTTTTTTTACCCCTTCTCTCTCATAGTTTATGAGAAGACAAAATAAAATTTGCATCCACATACTTCTTTCTTCGCCATAGTACTGGCCTTTAAAGCGTCTGAAATTAACTAAACAATTTGTCCACTTCGTTTAATCCTCTCAGCTACCACAACCACCACAAATCAGAAACACTGGCCCGAAAATTTTGATCAGCTGATCTTATTGGATTTATTTCCCATATTTGTATTTTAGATCTTTAAACAGCTTTCCATCGATGGAGTTTTAGACTACTAATTGCTGAAATAATCTCAGCTGATCGAAAGTTTTCAACTCACTGGCATGTGATATCCTGTCATATTGTATATATTTAGTACACAACTGACTATAAGGTTTGCTTATAGTTTGCAAGACAGACATTTGTTGACTCTTAACTTGTAGGAGTTTATTTGTTTACACTAGTTGCTCATTTGTTTTAGTTCATTTTGTAAACTTGCGAGACTGGAAAAGAAATAAATCCTTCTTTTCGTTAAATCTATTGAACTTTAAAAAAAAAAAAAGTACCAACTGATTCTTAAGTTGCTGTCTCGATTCGCTGTACCTTTTCATCGTACCACTGTTAGTAAATAAGTACCAGTTATATACTGTGGGTTCTATGAATTTAGTCAACTCAAATAGTAATAGAATGCAAGCCGTGCATGCTAGAAACAGCAATCACTCAAATCACATCCTACCGTCTTTAAGAAAAATAAAATAAGGAAGGTTATATTGAACAGTATTGTTTACGATATAAAAAGATAGAACTGATGACTTGAACGCTTTCGTTTAACTATATAAGTATAGGCCATTTTATGCACATCCCCCATATTGGTGATGAGCTGGGGGGTTCCATCTCTACTTAAACGTCCCTAAAGCGAAAGATCTCCCTTTTTGAAATAAAACTTTTATTTCTAAAGTAACAGTTTCTTATCAAACGAAATATAGTTACTGCAGGTAAAGTTATTCATTTTTTTTTTTTTTAAACTGTAGAAGTTGGGTGGAAATAATAGTCCATATTTAATCTCAACAGTTAAAGATAACCATTTATCAGTTGTACTAATACGACAATCACTCTTCCTACATGTCACATGTGTTATTATCGTCAATTAGTTCTCTATTATTGTACTTGTATGGGAACGCTTATATAAAAAAAAACCCGCTTCTATTCAGTCGCTGTCCTGTTTCATTAGTAATTAAGTTTAATTTAGTTATCATTAGAAGTGTCAAAGTACTTGTTTAGGTATAACTTGAATTCACACTTCACTTTTACGGTTTAAAAAAAAAATAGTCCGAACTATTTAAGGGATTAATATTGTGGAATAATTTATTTTGTGCTCTACACGGGAAAATGGTGAGTAATAACTTCGATCGATCCTGTATGATTCATATTGGACATCACTTATACTTTCAAGATGAACGTTTTGTTTTTAACGTATTGTTAGCGAATATTGGTTTCAGAACTAGAAAGTCTCTTATCCCAATCAGTATATAAGGTACATTATGCTTTTATATTCCCTATCTAACTTTTCAGAGAGAGAAAAACCCTAACGTGCACGAGCCAAGTGAACTTCTATTCAATTTCTTTTTGTAATTCCCTGCTTTTTATATATTTTTTTTATTACATCTACCCACAGCTCACATGTATAGCTTGCATTTAAAAATATCCCGCGCAACTACCCCCTGCCCCACTTATACTTCTATTTCTGGTCATGCCAATGTAAGCAAAAATTACAAAAGTCATGCAAAAAAATAATAAAAGCCACGAACTGCTCAATGGTCCAGAAATACATTAAATTTGAGAAGTTTTTAAAAGTTCTGTTGCTAACCCCACTCTACGCAGCCATCTGGCATTCAAAGTATAACATCCAAATCACACTCGACCGCCTTGCACAAGGGCAAGTTATATATATATATATATATATATATATATATATATATATATATATATAGTGTTTTACTGACTTAAAAAAAACGAGGTAGTTGTGATTGAAATGCTCTTAATCAGGTCTACTCTGTCGTGGTTGACCTGTTGCTAATCAACCACCTTAGTTTTGCAAATATAGTTAGTTATGTTGTAATTTCCCACGCCAATTGCTGCATTACATATGTTAAATACTAACCAGCTACTATTTTATTTCTCTTTCGTTTTGGAGTTTAACTGAATGACCAGTATTTCTGATATTCATAATAATTTGTTTACAAGAGAGAAGTAATAACGTTTTGTTGTGTGTGTGTGTGTGTTATACATCTATGTCTGTGAATGTATGTGTGTGTACATACTGTTAGATCTAATTACCCTTTATCTAAATCTTAATATACCCATCTTTATACGCATTTTAAAACTAATCTTATTCTATTTATGGGAGGAGCACTCGGTATTTATCCCCCACATAAGTGTTTGCTTTCTCAACGGTGGTGCTTTGTCCTGTATATATATATATATATGTGTGTGTGTGTAAATGTAATTCTTTTTCCAATTAAATCGCACTTCATATCCGAGGCTCCGATGAAGGTGTTACTCAAGCACTCAACTATGAGTCCACCGCATCTATAGCAGAAACGGCTGTAAACTAAGGAAGTCATAAGCTAATCGTTTATTCCTTTATCATCTCATTTTCTACATCATGATATTAGCTATATATATATAACCACTATCTCTTCCGTACAATGATTATTCCATCAGTTCTTATCGCATTTACTGAGAGGCTTTAACTTCCCCATGAAAAATAGTTATTTATCCCCTCACCCCGACATGCGCTCTAAACTAATAACTATAAGCTCGTACTATATACTGTGACATAGTAGAATCTGGAAGAACTACTGACGTTCTGCGTTTGCAAATAGGAATATAAATAAACTCAAAGTGGGACTGAATTTTATGCACTAAGATTCGAGTAGAATCATTTGTCGTATTCATATGAATGTTAAATAGTGGTCAATTTAGAAATACCAGTTATGAATTTCTCCCCTTTTTACTTCAGATACAAAAAAAGTTTAACAGAAGTATTGTTGTTCGTGTTGTTGTTGTTGTTGTTGTTGTTACTGTTGAGTAACGTCTATCAATCTTGCTTGAACTGATCAAACAGTAAAGAGGCAGCTGATCAACTGTTAGGAAATAATCGATCGATTGGTGTAGCAGCCTAGATTCAGTATTCATTTTTCAGTCGTCTGGAATCACGTGGCATTCACTCACCCTGCAGCATTTAGCTGTTGTTGCTTAGTCCCGTGCCAGCTCTGATCGAAGGCATATTGAAACGTTCTAGACAAGATCATCCCCCCCGCTTGTGTTTCAAATAATTAATTCAGGACTACAATATTCAATGTGTGGTTTGAGAGAAAACCGACTGCTCTTTCAAGCAGATCAAGTGACTGTGTAGAGACTTACTTCTTGATTTCTTGAAATGTTTAATCTAGAGTCAATCCTGATGGAGTGGACAGAGCTATGATCTAAGGCCATTCCAGTCCTGACCATACAGTCACTTCTTCTGAAATACTGTCCCCGGACATGATTATCCTGTGTGCCCTTTAATAAGACGGTAGGGCGTGGTTTGTGAGGAATTTTTATTTAGTTTAGTGCTGAAACTGTCCTCACATCTTACGACGATAACTGACAGAGATAACAGTGAGTTCTTTTCAGCGTCTAGTAGTTTACTTAATTTGTGGGATCTGTTAGTATCGGATGGGGTAGCACACACACACACACACACACACTGCGGAGTTTGGACCTAGTATTGTGTTTACGATAATTGAGTGCTTAACGCATCTATTTCTTCAGTATTATGAAGATTTTAACGTGTTAGATTCCATCTTATTATTGTTGGCTGATTATTAGAGTTGTAAGTTTTGGTCGCATTAGCATTTACGATAATTAAGTCCATAATGAGCTTAGGGTGGACATTGGAATTAGACACTGAGGGAAAATGGCTGTAACTTTTTTATTTTTTAATTTTGACGATTTTCGTTTTCGATAATGTGTTCTATATGTCACGGTCATGCGATTCCCCCTAAAAAAAATTTTGGACCCCCAAATCCCCCCTCCCCCCACCCACACACACGGGGGTTTTTTTTGTTTTTTTTTGGGCGATTTTCATTTTTGACATTGTGTTCTACATGTCCAGGTCGTACGAATAGCCTTCTCGCAACTTACACATTTATATTGAAACAGAAAAAGGATCATATGTGGAGTCCCCACCACGAAACTTGATATGCTAGAAATAACAGCTAAACGCGGACAATCCAAATCTTGCATTGGTCCAGATGGACTATATGTAAATAAATATGAAGAAAAAAATGCGCTTTGGCAAACGGGGTTAGGGTAAACCTAACCCTAACCAGATTTGGCTGTTATTTCTAGCATCTAAATAGCCTGCTTGGTGAGGGGGGGGGTGAAATGTTTCAAACAATTTTTTTTCAGAATCGGAATCTCCATAGCCTAAAACTCGGAATTCCGTAAAAAAAAAAAAAAAAAAAAGGGGCGGGGAGGTTCAGATTACATATAGTCCATCTGGACCAATGCAAGATTTGGATTGTCCGCGTTTAGCTGTTATTTCTAACATATCAAGTGTGGGGGGATGGGGGGGTCCAAAATTTTTTTTAGGGGGAATCGCATGACCGTGACATATAGAACACATTATCGAAAACGAAAATCGCCAAAATTAAAAAATAAAGAAGTTACAGCCATTTTCCCTCAGTGTCTAATTCCAATGTCCACCACACGGAAATTATATTAAAGCCTGTTATTTGGTGCACACCTCACTCTGTGAGTTTCCTCCTTTCTTAAGAATACATTTTTTTCTTATAAAATTTTGCTGACATACATCTTTTGATAGTGTAGATTACGATTATGCAGATTAAATTTATTAAAAAGATTTGGAGTGGGGAATCATCCGAAACTCACCCTAGAGTTATATGGAAACAAAATCGAGAAGGGGTCCGAAACTTTTTTTTTTTTATTCTATCAACGTAATTGTATCTAAAACGTCTCTACAAAATTTCATTTTAAAATGCATTTTTCTGAAAGCCGTGAGGAAAGAGTCGGGGTGGGGTGAGGAGTAGGACACCAAACTGCAATTATGTCAGTATAAATTTGTCTATATCATATAGTAGTGAGAGGGAGTTTTAAAATAATGTAGATGTTATGTTCTCATTTATTAACTAATGCTGTTGCTTAATCATAGCTAAACTTTGATCAAGCACTTAGGATTAAGTCATGACCATACTGCCTTTATTAGAAGTGGGGCATCTTTTGTGTTAGTGATGAAGGCACGACCATCATGGGAAAACGTGATCACTTATTAGAAATCTAGTCAAATCTTCCTCAAATCACAAACGGTCATTAAAAACGGAAGATCCATGGTGCATCTAGAACTATAGTTTGCTATATCTGAATTAAGATGAATGATCACAGCTGGAATATTTTCTGTCATAGGTTTCCTCAATCTTTGGTAGACTTGGAACTGAATAATAACGGATGTAAAATGCTGATATCTTTCCCTTTAAGACACTAGAATATGGAACAATGGTGGTTTGCTACTATTTCTAGCACGTCTAGCAAACCTCTAGAAGCTTCTTTGGTTCAGGATGTGTGATATGTATTCTTTTATTTTATTCTTTCACTTGATTCAGTCATTGGGCTATGACTATTCTGGGGCACGACCTTGAAGGGTTTTGCTTTGTCTAGTCAACTCCAGTCTTATCTTACCAAACTGCTAAGTTTCAGGAATGTAAACAAACACTTATTGTGAATTAGTGACAAATATGTCCTATAGAAATTTCTAGCTATAACTCTTTAATAATAGTTTTGTCTCTTTAGTAACCTGACAGGTTGAAGCAAAATAACCCTTGTAGTGCTAGTTTGAAATTTTTTTTATGCAACCAATCATAATAATTGAGCTCATTCAATGTAGCTACTTTCCCTACACAGATATTGTTGGTACTCTACTTAACTTCTATAGTTATGTTTCAAAGTTCTCTAGTTACTATGGAATTTATCTTCACTCCCTATATGTCTTGAATAAAATTGTGAAGATAAATATGACAGTATTAAGAGTATTTCTCCTATTTAAATTTAAATATTTTGACTTTTGATACCTCAAAAACACAAAAACATAACCAAGGTATGACCCTATCATTATTTCTAATATATATGCTATCGTTTAGCCCCAATGATCAAAGCAGTCCAGCTGTGATCACCTTGACTTATTTATAGTAAATCAAGGATGATATTATCCAATGTGTCCTATAGATTTCTAACTTTGACAGAAGTTCACGCTATTTTGAGGAGAGGTATAGCGATTGAGTCACAGTGCTTGACTGGGAAATATTTTGTTGACTTGGAGAGATGCAATGCAAAATTGACTTTAGATCTGGTTTCAAATTTTGGTACAAGGCCAGCAATTTCAGGGGAAGGGGTAAGTTGGTTACATTCAGTAACCAAGACAGACTTGTAATGGCTGGGTGTATCTAGCTGTAGGTATCCACCCTAGGAAGATAAGGTTCACCATTATAAACAATGTCAATATTATGAAATAGTTCATTAGTGTACAGTGTTAAGCTATTTTTCAGATATCTTTTCCTGCTGGAAGTTCAATTCTGCCAATAGGAAAAGATGATATCTGCAGTAAGTAGGAACCTATTGAGACAATTTAGTTCTCCACTTAACACCATGGAAATCAGAAATAAACATTGCTCTGTGGACCTTCATGATTTTGATGAATATTATCTCCACCTAAGCCCAGTTCACATATGTCTTTAAATCCTCTGATTACTTTGGCTTTCACCTTCCTCAGCCCTGCACTAAAAATTTCCTCTCAAATCAATTATGTTAACTCTCCGGAATTCTCTTCCTGCAGAAGTAAACTTACAGATGTTCAAACTGAACATCAACCATGTCTGTATCACTTATCTGATATGCCTTACACAGGTCATAGGCATTGAACCTGGATGGAGAAAACGTTGAAGCCCACCCCACCAAAAAAGCATCAATGATGGCTCCTTACCATTTGTCCTATAACTATTTCTGTAATTTTTGTTTTATGATGTGAGTCCTAATTCAAAATTAACACTTTGAACACTTATGTACACTTAAGTACATGCAATTTCATTTGTCTATAGACAAATGAAATTGGAAGACACGAAAATCATGCAGCCACAAGGTTGTGTGCTTATAACTGAAAATAACAATGTTTCTACCAATTAACAAACTAAGAACAAAAGCATGTAGCCACCCACTTTTGCATCTCCCAAAGGTATAGTCAAACGAAATCATGTCTGCTAAAGTCTACTCACAGGTTAAGAAGTTGGA
Source organism: Octopus bimaculoides (assembly GCF_046866305.1). NCBI lineage: Eukaryota > Metazoa > Mollusca > Cephalopoda > Octopoda > Octopodidae > Octopus > Octopus bimaculoides. Next base: position 157,550,411 of record NC_142929.1, on the reverse strand, counting down.
CAGGCTAGAAAATACAACTGTAAAAATAGTTGATCAACAATAAGATAATGCTCAACATTACAAAACTCTTCCTACCATGCTATCATGGACAGAAATATCTCCACTGAAGTTAATGTTGAAGTCTGACAGACCTATAATCAAAGATGACATTGTCTAATGTGTTCTTCAGCAGTGGAAGTGCTGGTAAAGTTTCAGAACTATTACCTTTGTTGGCAATGAAGGATTTCTCACTCTGAGTGAAAGGCAGATCATACGACACTTGTGTGAAAAGTACAATGCCACAAGGTAGTAGTGGAACGTGGACATTGAATGAAAGGGCTGGAAAGAAATATGGTGAGCTTGCTCAATTGGTTGTGTAATGTCAACATACATATAAATGACAGAGCACAGCTGAGCTAAGGAAATCAACAAGTACTAAGCTGTAATGTGCAAGAGGGAAGACTGCACTTGTATGGATGGATATGAAGGCTGAAAGTTGGGTGAAGAAAGTCAAATTACAAAAATTAGGAGTCTGATGAAAAAATGTTGGAAGTGATCTCAGAATTCTGAACCTTATAAAGAGGATAAGAGATTGCAACATATGGCAAGACAATACAGTAGTGTGGATATATCCAAACCATACTGGATGGAAAATAAAAGCAGGTATAATGTGATGATGGCTATTTTTATTAGGCAGTGAGCTAGCAGAATTGTTAGCACACCAGGCAAAATGCTTAGTGACATTTCATCTGTCCTTATTTTCTGGGTTCAAATTCCACTGAGGTCGACTTTGCCTTTCATCCTTTCAGAGTCAATGAAATAAGTACCTGTTATGCACTGGGGTCAATATAATAGACTAGGCCCTTCCTCCAAATTTCAGGCCTTGTGCCTATAATAGAAAGGATTATTATTTACATTCTGATTTCAAATCCTGCTGGGGTCATCTTTGTTGTTCATCCTTCCTGAGGCAATAGAATAATGTACCAGTCAAGTACTGGGGTCATTGGTATCGATATAACCCCTTCTTCTCAAAATTGCTGGCCTTGTACCTAAATCAGAAATATTTTTCAATTACCCAAGCAGTAAAGTGTCTGGAAATCTGGAGTTGTTGTTTGTGAGAAGAGAAGAAATTTGAAAGATTAAAATAATGTTCAGTTCAGTTCACAGAAACTTTCTGACAAGAGAAGCAATAAGAATACTAATAATAATCTTAATAATGATGATTTGAAAGATGTTGGCTGCTATTACTAACAGGTTGAGTGACCAGGTAAAGGCTACTCCTGCAGGCTTGCTATTGATGTTTTGCTAACAGCTGCACTATTTGTAAGCATCCTTTATTCGCTTGTAGTAGAAATTAAGTTTACATTATATTGGGATATAATGTCTTTTTGTTTTCTTTGTAAATAACTTTCATTACTGTCAATATTTAAACATACTAAACAAAACGATTTACTACTAATATACCATTTATATTGCCAGTGTAGATCTTGGCTGTCAAACTAGCAGCTATGATAAAACTGGAGAAAGAGTTGATGCCATTGTTGTGTAACCACAGGCCTATTCTCATCAAAAAGACCTGTGACCAAAAGCATTCTAACTGTAACCATCCTATCTTTTTAGGAACATTATCCAATGTGTTATCTCTTTAAGACACTAATAGGTGATTTGAGGGAAATTTAGCTTCTATTTCTAGCAGGTTCAGGAACAACATTGAGGTTACCTTAATAGTTTGTGAGGAAAAGGTTTCACTTAAAGGTATATTTTTCTTCTAGTAGAAATAAAATGACCAAGAGAAGGAAATATTGTGGTTACTTATTGATAGGTCATAAGTTCAAATTCAATGTGTGTCATTGTTTTTTTTTTTTTTACTAGAACACTTCATTCTACATTGTCTCACTTGTGTTGTCTTGGGTCTTGTGATGAAGCTAATATATAGCACACAGTCAGCCAACTAACATAGTGTGACTCACAGACCTGATGTTCAGATATGCCAGGATGCTGCCTAGCTGAGGACTACACTGTATATGTTACTATACAATGTTAAATTGTTTGTGATGCAGTGTAACTGTCAGTACATATTGTGTTCTCTCTCTCTCCACTGTCCACTGTGCAGTCTATTTCTTTATGCCTTAAGATTCTGGAGGTATCTGGGGCAGAGGCAAGTGAGGCGAGTACACTCAGTGTAACAGTTCTGTTCCTCTGCGCTTTTGGTGATGTATATTCTCATTGGAAAGGTATTAAATCACTAAAGAATATGTCCTGCATTAGTTTACTGTCTTATCCAATGTGATATTTATTTCTCATTTACTTAAAACTGCAAAAACCAAAGACAAACACTGGCCCTTTAAAAACCCTCAAGTTATCTAAGGATCTACAATGCAATCATTTGGCCCATTAAGAAAATCTCCCTAAAATCACTCTATAATATCTTTAAAAATGACAGATTCATTGGATTATGTAGTCTGAGGTATGCTAGTTCTACTACCAACTAAAACAATTATATTATCAACAAACCAACAATGGAGGCCTCTATGTAATTATTCAACCTGCTAGCAATAATGGCCAAATCTCTGTCATCGCACCAAACTTTCTCATAAGAAAACATATTTGCATAATTTGGTCCCAGATGTACTGTGCCTGAGAAAAGATTTGATCATGGCTAGAATACCTTTGATACCTGGTTTGCTCAAATAAATCTAACCCAGGGCTAACAACAATGACAGTACTGACAATGTAAGCCTGTATGTGGGCTATTTTAACTGTTAGAAATAACATCCAAATCTCCCTCAAATCAAACTTGGTAACCTTTAAAAGGCTGACCTTATAAAACAACAATGCTATAAGAAAAAGAAACTGTTGGGTCCTTTTTTGACATGAACTTCAGGGAAATACTTTGAGAAGATAAAATACTAGAAGAATTATGCAAAAGGAAACTGATTTTTAAAGAGACAATTTGTATGTAAAAACGATTTCTTAGGGAGATACAAAGCTTCAGTTATGTGAAGGAAAATGTAGAGATTTGAATCGAGTTTATACTCTTCACATTAATAGATTTGATTAAACAAGATCTTATATACACAATATATTGTAACTTATATTGACTGTCTAAAAACAGTTAAGGATCAAATAAATAGTACAATTGTGTTTAACATAATGCTCTTAAATATATGGAAAGAGATTAGTCATGATCATTCAGTCTGATATAAAAGCTTTGATTTTAGAACTTCCTAAACTATACAAGTTCTTGAACTAGCCAACAGTATGCCACCTACAAATACACTCTTCTCTCCTCCTCTAATCATTCTATATCTCAATACCTTGGCCCTACACTAACTACTTCACACAATCCCTTTTTTGCTAGAACATCAGTCTTCAGGAATTCACTTTCTGCATTCATCAATTTACACATTTCAAATTGGATATAAATCATATCAATCTCACCAGTTTATCAGGGTCTATGGAGATAATGAAGAGAACTCCTCTATGACAATACCATATCAAATATTTTTTTAAAAAACAGTCTTCTCTACTTTGGTGCACCACCATTTAGTTATTCTTTGTTTTAATCATAGTTGGGAGGACAGTGCTAATGATCCTTTCAGAACTTCAATGACTGAAAGGAAGTTATCCTCAGACCAGAGACCGGACTTGAATGCTTACAACAAAGTGAACTTTGCTAAAGGCATGTAATGACACGATAAGTGGTGTTAAACTGAATGACAGATTAAGTCTGATGTCCAAGAATGAGAATAGTCCCTCCAATGGGCTTCCACACAATTTCTATTTACCAAATTTCACTCACAAGACTGGCTGACTTAAAGCAATAGCACAAGATCCTGTACTGAGCAATTAGATTGAGCCCTAAAACACAGAGTTGCAAAACAAACTTCTTGACCAACATCTATACCTAAAAGGCATCCAAACTTAAAACCTTTTTATTTATATTGCAATTTGTGAACAATAATGTCATTGGTTAACAAGTATATAACAAACCAATCACTTATTCACTGTAGTTTTAGTGACAGGAAGCAGTTATAACTTGTAAAACTGGTACACTAGTATCAGTGAATCTTGGACATAAACAATGAAAGAAATTCCCTCGCAACTTTTTCAAAATGTATCCCTCATTTCTCTCTCTCAATCTCCTTTTTTATACGTCCAATGATTCCTTCACATGTATTAAAATAATATACAGTGTTCTGGTACACAACTCATCAGAAAAAATTAAACAAAGGGAGAAAGACAGTAATGTTAGCCAAAAGTACATTCATAGCACACAGGATAAAACACAAGAACACAGAAAAAGGAACAATAAAAGAGCCATACAGAAGAGGAAAGGATGTGTAGGCACTTCAAAGATAGTGTTGGTGAATTTCAGGAAGCATAGAATTTTTGAAGGATGCAGCGTCCTGACTTCTAAAGAGCATGGAAAAAATGTTCCCAAAAGTCAAGTGCTGTACTGTGTTTGTAAAGATGTATAATTAAAAGTAGTTGAAGATTAATTCCTCTGATCTCATAAATAATCAATAATCTCAAGAAATTTAGTAATATAACTTTATTCATTATTCAGTTGGTATTTAGAACATGACTTAAAAGATTCTTACATGAAAATATGATGACAGGTTTTAATTTAAAATAAGAGGTTTTGTATTATATAGGCAACTATCGGGTGGCTTTTAAGCTAGTATATAGCTTTTAAGCAACTGACCCCAAATGGGAAAATCTGCAAACAGATCTCTGACTTGTTTTGGAGAATTTGTTGTAATCCTCCCTCCAGAGTCACATCCGAATGATGATTATATTCGTCGCTAAAAATCATGTAAAACAATCACAGTAATGAAAACATAGGAATCTAAAATTTCAAGATTGCAGGTCCAGATTCGGCCCAAAATGTTTTTAATTTACTCACAGAGTTGGCCTTTAGGTAAAAAAAAATTGTTATCGTACAAAAGACTTTGTT